>NC_056740.1:157783524-158081024 GCF_019279795.1 Protopterus annectens
CTTAACCAAATTTTTGGGGGCTCCCGGACTATACATAAAAATCAGTATCACTAATTGAGACTGGACTTAAAAAAAAAAGGTTTTTTTGGGGGTTGGACTATAAATAACTTCAAAGTATGACTGAGGTAAAAAGGACTCCTGAATTACACATAACTAAAAACAAAGTATCACTAAGCTGATTGAGACCCTGGACTATACAGAAATTATTATCACAAGGTATCACTGGAGCTATTAAGACCCTGGGCTATACATAAACAATAGCAATGCATCACTGAGCTGATTGAGACACCCTGACTTTACATAAATAATCACAAAGTATCCCTGAGCTGATCAAGACACCTGCACTATACAAAAGTAATCGCAATGTATTACTGAGCTGATTGAGACTCCTGGACTATAAATAAATAATCACAAGGTATCAATGAAATGATTGAGACTTGTGGACTATACATAAATAATCACAACGTATATCCTTGAGCTGATTGAGAATCCTGGACTATACATATAAAATCACAAAGTAGCACTGAGATGATCGAGACACCTGGACTATACAGAAATATTCACAAGGTATCACTGAGCTGATTGAGACTCACTAACTATACATAAATAATCATAAGGTAACACTGAGCTGATTGAGACTCCTGGACTACAATACATAAATAATCATAAGGTAACACTCAGCTGATTGAGACTCCTGGACTCTACATAAATAATCACAAGCTATCACTGAGCTGATTGAGACTCCTGGACTCTACATAAATAATCACAAGCTATCACTGAGCTGATTGAGACTCCTGGACTCTACATAAATAATCACAAAGTATCACTGAACTGACTGAGACTCCTGACCTCTACATAAATAATCACAAATCATCACTGAAGTGATTGGGACTCTTGGACTATACATAAATAATCACAAGGTATCACTGAGTTGATTGAGACTCCTGGACAATACATAAATAATCACAATGTATCACTGAGCTGATTGAGACTTCTGGACTATGCATAAGTAATTGCAAAGTATCACTGAGCTGATTGAGACTCCTGGGCTATACATAAATAATCACTAATTATCACTGAGCTGATTGAGACTACTGGACTATACATAAATAATCAAAAGCATTACTGAGCTGATTGATAATCTTGGACTCTACATAAATAATCACAAGTTATTACTGAGCTGATCGAGACTCCTGGACTATACATAAATAATCACAAGGTATCACTGAGCTGATTGACACTCCTGGACTAGACATAAATAATCACACGGTATCACTGAGCTGATCAAGACTCCTGGACTATACATAAATAATCACAAGGTATCCCTGAGCTGATTGAGGCTCAAGGACTATACATAAATAATCGCAATGTATCACTGAGCTGATTGAGACTCCTGGACTCTACTTAAATAATCAGGAAGTATCACTGAGCTGATTGAGGCTCATGGACCATACATAAATATTCACAAAGTATCACTGAGCTGATTGAGACTCCTGGACTATACAGAAATTATCACAAGGTATCACTGAGCTTATTGAGACTCCTGGGCTATATATAAATAATAGCAATTTATCACTGAGCTATTTGAGACGCCTTGACTTTAAATAAATAATCACAAAGTATCCCTGAGCTGATCGAGACACCTGCACTATACAAAAGTAATTGCAATGTATTACTGAGCTGATTGAGACTCCTGGACTATAAATAAATAATCACAAGGTATCAATGAAATGATTGAGACTCCTGGACTATACATAAATAATCAATCACTGAGCTGATTGAGTATCCTTGAGCTGATTGAATGGACTATACATAAATAATCACAAAGTACCACTGAGATGATCGAGACACCTGGACTATACATAAATAATCACAAGTATCACTGAGATGATTGAGACTCCTGGGCTATACATAAATAATCACAAGGTATCACTGAGCTGATTGAGACTCACTATACATAAATAATCACAAGGTATCACTGAGCTGACTGAGACTCCTGGACAAAATAATCACAAAGTATCACTGCTTCAGCTGATTGAGACTCCTGGACTCTACATAAATAATCACAATGTATCATGGAGCTGATCGATACTCCTGGACTATACAAAAATAATCACAAGATATAGTTGAGCTGATCAAGACTCCTGGACTCTACATAAATAATCACAATGTATCACTGAGCTGATTGAGAGACTGGACTATACATAAATAATCACAAAGCATTACTGAGCTGATTAATAATCTTGGACTCTACATAAATAATCACAAGGTATTACTGAGCTGACTGAGACTCCTGGACTATACATAAATAATCACAAGGTATCAATGAGCTGATCGAGACTCCTGGACTAAACATTAATAATCACAAGGTATCACTTAGCTGATTGAGACTGCTGGACAATACATAAATAATCATAAGGTATCAGAGTTGATTGAGTCACTGGACTATACATAAATAATCGCAATGTATCACTGAGCTGATTGAGAGTCCTGGACTATACATAAATAATGACAACGTATCACTGAGCTGATTGAGGCTCATGGACCATACATAAATATTCACAAGGTAACACTGAGCTGATTGAGACTCCTAGACTCTACATAAATAATTGCAAGGTATCGCTGAGCTGATTGAGACTGCTGGATTATACATAAATAATTACAAAGTATCACAGAGCTTATTGAGACTCATGGACTATACATAAGTAATCACAAAGATTCAGTGAGCTGATTGAGACTCCTGGACTCTACATAAATAATCACAATGTATCATGGAGCTGATCGATACTCCTGGACTATACAAAAATAATCACAAGATATAGTTGAAATGATCAAGACACATGAACTATACATAAATAATCACATGGTATCCCGGAGTAGATTAATATTACTGGACTTAACATAATCACAAGGTATCACGCAGCTGATTGAGACTAGACTATTTAAATAATTGAGTAATTCAAGACTCCTGGACTATAAAAATCACATGAGTATCACTCTGTATCCTTTAGCTAATTGAGGACACTGAGCTAGACTCCTGAGATTGAGACTCCTGGACTATACATAAATAATCACAAGGTATCACTGAGCTGATCGAGACTCCTGGACTAAACATTAATAATCACAAGGTATCACTTAGCTGATCGAGACTGCTGGACAATACATAAATAATCATAAGGTATCAGAGTTGAGACTCCTGAGACACCTGGACTCCTGACTATACATAAATAATCACAAGTATCACTGACCTGATTGAGACTCCTCGACTATACACCAATAATCACAAAGTATCACTGCGCTGATCGAGACTCCTGGACTATACATAACTAATCACAAGATATCACTGAGCTGATAGAGACTGCTGGACTATACATAAACAATCATAAGTTATCCCGGAGCTGATTGAGACTCCTGGACTATGCATAAAAAATCACAAGGTATCACTGAGTTGATTCAGACTCCTCGACTATACATAACTAATCGCAAAGTTTCACTGAGCTGATTGAGACTCCTGGACACTACATAAATAATCACGAAGTATCACTGACCTGATTGAGACTCCTGGACTATACATAAATAATCACAAAGTATCACTGAGCTGATTGAGACTCCTGGACTATACATAAATAATCACAAAATCACAAAGTATCACTGAGCTGATTGAGACTCTGGACTATACATAAATAATCACAAGGTATCACTGAGCTGATTGAGAGCTGATTGAGACTCTGACATACATAATAATCACAATCAAGGTATCACTGAGCTGATTGAGACTCTGGACTATACATAAATAATCACAAAGTATCACTGATCCGATTGAGACTCATGGACTATACATAAATAATCACAAAGTATCACTGAGCTGATTGAGACACCTGGACTATACATAAATAATCACATAATCACTGAGTATCACTGAGACTATACATAAATAATCAAAAGTATCACTGAGCTGTGTTGATTGAGACTCCTGGACTATACTAAATAATCACAAAGTATCACTGAGCTGATTGAGACTCCTGGACTATACATAAATAATCGCAAAGTTTCACTGAGCTGATCGAGACTCCTGGACTTTACATAAATAATCACAAGGTATCACTGAGCCGATTGAGACTCCTGGACTATACAAAATAATCAAGGTATCACTGAGCTGATTGAGACTCCTGGACTATACTAAATAATCAGAAAGTAGCACTGACCTGATAGAGACACCTGCACTATACATAAATAATCACAAGGTATCACTGAGCTGATTGAGACTCCTGGGCACTACATAAATAATCACGAAGTATCACTGACCTGATTGAGACTCCTATACATAAATAGCACAAAGTATCACTGAGCTGATTGAGACTCCTGGACTATACATAAATAATCACAAGGTATCACTGAGCTGATTGAGACCTGGACACTACATAAATAATCACGAAGTATCACTGAGCTGATTGAGACTACTGGACTATACATAAATAATCACAAGGTATCACTTAGCTGATCGAGACTCCTGGACTATACATAAATAATCACAAGGTATCAGAGTTGATTGAGACACCTGGACTATGCATAAATAATCACGAAGTATCACTGACCTGTTAGAGACACCTGCACTATACATAAATAATCACAAGGTATCACTGAGCTGATTCAGACTCCTGCCGACTACATAAATAATCACAAAGTATCACTGAGCTGATTGAGACTCCTGGACTATACATAAATAATCACAAAGTATCACTGAGCTGATTGTGACTCCTGGACTCTACATAAATAATCACAAAGTATCACTGAGCTGATTGTGACTCCTGGACTATAAATAAATAATCACAAGGTATCACTGAGCTGATTGTGACTCCTGGACTATACATAAATAATCACAAGGTATCACTGAGATGATTGTGAGTCCTGGACTATACATAAATAATCACAAGGTATCACTGAGCTGATTGTGAGTCCTGGACTATACATAAATAATCACAAGGTATCACTGAGCTGATTGAGACTGCTGGATTATACATAAATAATCACAAAGTATCACTGAGCTTATTGAGACTCTGGACTATACATAAATAATCAAAGTATCACTGAGCTGATTGAGACTCCTGGACTATACATAAATAATCACAAGGTATCACTGAGCTGATTGAGACTCTGGACTATACATAAATCATCACAAAGTTTCACTGAGCTGATCGAGACTCCTGGACTATACATAAATAATCACAAGGTATCACTGAGCTGATCGAGACTCCTGGACTATACAAAAATAATCACATGGTATCACTGAGCTGACTGAGACTCCTGGACTATACATAAATAATCACAAGGTATCAAGGAGCTGATCGAGACTCCTGGACTATACATAAATAATCACAAGGTATCACGGAGCTGATCAACACTCCTGGACTATACAGAAATAATCACATGGTATCACTGAGCTGATCGAGACTCCTGGACTATACATAAATAATCACAAGGTATCACTGAGTTGATTGAGACTCCTGGACAATACATAAATAATCACAACGTATCACTGAGCTGATTGAGACTCCTGGACTATACTAAATAATCAGAAAGTATCACTGATCTGATAGAGACTCCTGGACTCTACATAAATAATCACAATGTATAACTGAGCTGATTGAGATTCCTGGAATACAAAAATAATCACAAGTTATCATTGAGCTGATCGGGACTCCTGCACTACAAATAAAAAAACAAAAGGTATCACTGGGCTGATTGAGACTCCTGGACTATACATAAATAATCACAAGGTATCACTGAGCTGATTGAGACTCCTGGACTATACATAAATAACCACAAAGTATCACTGAGCTGGTTGAGACTCCTGGACTCTACATAAATAATCACAAGGTATCACTGAGCTGATTGAGACTCCTGGACTATACATAAATAATCACAAGGTATCACTGAGCTGATTGAGACTCCTGGACTATACATAAATAATCACAAGGTATCACTGAGCTGATTGAGACTCCTGGACTATACATAACTAATCACAAAGTATCACTGACCTGATTGAGACTCCTGGACTATACATAAAAAACTGCAAAGTATCACTGAGCTGATTGAGACTCCTGGACTACACATAAATAATCACAAGGAATCACTGAGCTGATTGAGACAACTGGACTGTACATAAATAATCACAAATTAGCACTGACCTGATAGAGACACCTGCACTATACATAAATAATCACAAGGTATCACTGAGCTGATTGAGACTCCTGGACACTACATAAATAATCACGAAGTATCACTGACCTGATTGAGACTCCTGGACTATACATAAATAATCACAAAGTATCACTGAGCTGATCGAGACAACTGGACTGTACATAAATAATCACACGTCATCACTGAAGTGATTGAGACTCATGGACTATACATAAATAATCACAAAGTATCACTGAGCTGATTGTGACTCCTGGATTATACATAAATAATCACAAAGTATCACTGAGCTGATTGTGACTCCTGGATTATACATAAATAATCACAAAGTATCACTGAGCTGATTGAGACTCCTGGACTATACATAAATAATCACAAAGTATCACTGAGCTGATTGTGACTCCTGGACTATAAATAAATAATCACAAGGTATCACTGAGATGATTGTGACTCCTGGACTATACATAAATAATCACAAAGTATCACTGAGCTGATTGAGACTCCTGGACTATACATAAATAATCACAAAGTATCACTGAGCTGAGACTACTAGACTATACATAAATAATCATAAGGTATCACTGAGCTGACTGAGACTCCTGGACTATACATAAATAATCACAAGGTATCAAGGAGCTGATCGAGACACCTGGACTATGCATAAATAATCACAAGGTATCACTGAGCTGATTGAGACTTCTGGACTATACATAACTAATTGCAATGTATCACTGAGCAGATTGAGACTCCTGGACTATACATAAATAATCACAAAGTATCACTGAGCTTATTGAGACTCATGGACTATACATAAGTAATCACAAAGATTCAGTGAGCTGATTGAGACTCCATGACTCTACATAAATAATCACAAAGATTCAGTGACCTGATTGAGACTCCATGACTCTACATAAATAATCACAATGTATCACTCAGATTATTCAGCCTCCTGGACTATGCATAAATAATCACAAGTTATCATTGAGCTGATCGGGACTCCTGGACTATGCATAAAAAAATCACAAGGTATCACTGAGCTGATTGAGACTCATGGACTATACATAAGTAATCACAAAGATTCAGTGAGCTGATTGAGACTCCATGACTCTACATAAATAATCACAATGTATCACTCAGATTATTCAGCCTCCTGGACTATGCATAAATAATCACAAGTTATCATTGAGCTGATCGGGACTCCTGGACTATGCATAAAAAAATCACAAGGTATCACTGAGCTGATTGAGACTCCATGACTCTACATAAATAATCACAATGTATCACTCAGATTATTCAGCCTCCTGGACTATGCATAAAAAAATCACAAGGTATCACTGAGCTGATTGAGACTCAAAAGCTATACACAAATAATTGCAAAGTATCACTGAGTTGATTGAAACTCCTGGACTATACATAAATGATCACAAAGTATCACTGAGCTAATTGAGACTCATGGACGATACATAAATAATCTCAAGGTGTCACTGAGCTGATTGAGATGCCTGGACCCTACATAAAAAAAATCACAAGGTATCACTGAGTTGAGGGAGACTGCAGGACTATACATAAATAATCACAGGGTATCACGGAGCTGATTCAGACTCATGGACTATACATAAATAATCACAAAGTATCAGTGAGCTGATTGAGACTCCTGGAATCTACCTAAATAATCACAAGGTATCACTGAGGTGATTGAAACTTATGGACTATACATAAATAATCACAAAGTATCAGTGAGCTGATTGAGACTCCTGGACTCTGCATAAATAATCACAAGGTATCACTGAGCTGATTTAGATTCCTAGACTACACATAAATAATTACAAAGTATCAATGAGCTGATTGAAACTCCTGGACTATACATAAATTATCAAAAAGTATCACTGAGCTGATTGAGGCTCCTGGACAAAACATAAATTATCACAAGTTATCACTGAGCTAATTGAGTCTTTTGGACTATATATAAATAATCACAAGGTATCACTGAGCTGATTGAGACTCCAGGACTATACAGAAATAATGACAAGATATCACTGAGCTGATTGACACTCCTGGATTATACATAAATAATTGAAAAGCATCACTGAGCTGATTGAGACTCCTTGGCTATACATAAAAACTCACAAAGTATCATTGAGCTGATTGAGACTCCTAGACTCTACATAAATAATCACAAGGTATCACTGAGATGATTGAGACTGCTAGACTATTCATAAAAAAATCACAAAGTATCACTGACTTGACTGAGATTCCTGGACTATACATAAATAATCACAAAGTTTCATTGAGCTGATTGAGACTCCGGCATTATACATAAATAATCACAAGGTAAGTCTGAGCTGATTGAGACTACTGGACTATACATAAATAATCACAAGGTATTACTGAGCTGATTGAGATCCCTGGACACTACATAAATAATCACTATGTATCACTGAGCTGATTGAGACTCGTGGACTATACATAAATTATCACAAAGTATCACTGAGCTGATTGAGACTCTTGGACTATACATACATAATCACAAGGTATAAATGAGCTGATCGAGACTCCTGGACTATACCTAAATAATCACAAAGTATCACTGAGGTAATCAAGACTCCTGGATTACACATAACTAATCACAAAGTATCACTGAGCTGATTGAGACTCCTGGACTATACAGAAATTATCACAAGGTATCACTGAGCTTATTGAGACTCCTGGGCTATACATAAACAATAGCAATGCATCACTGAGCTGATTGAGACACCCTGACTTTACATAAATAATCACAAAGTATCCCTGAGCTGATCAAGACACCTGCACTATACAAAAGTAATCGCAATGTATTACTGAGCTGATTGAGACTCCTGGACTATAAATAAATAATCACAAGGTATCAATGAAATGATTGAGACTCCTGGACTATACATAAATAATCACAACGTATCCTTGAGCTGATTGAGAATCCTGGACTATACATATAAAATCACAAAGTAGCACTGAGATGATCGAGACACCTGGACTATACAGAAATATTCACAAGGTATCACTGAGCTGATTGAGACTCACTAACTATACATAAATAATCATAAGGTATCACTGAGCTGATTGAGACTCCTGGACAATACATAAATAACCGCAAAGTAACACTCAGCTGATTGAGACTCCTGGACTCTACATAAATAATCACAAGCTATCACTGAGCTGATTGAGACTCCTGGACTATACATAAATAATCACAATATATCACTGACCTGATCGAGACTCCTGGACTATACATAATCACAAGGTATCATTGAGCTGATTGAGACTACCGGACACTACATAAATAATTACAAGGTATCAATTAGGTGATTGAAACTACTGGATTATATATAAATAATCTCAATGTATCACTGAGATGATCGAGACTACTGAGCTATACATAAATAATCAGAAGGTATCACTGAGGTGATTGGGCTCACGGACTATACATAAATAATCAGGAAGGTATCACTGAGCTGTCTGAGTCTCCTGGACTATACATAAATAATCACAAAGTATCACTGAGCTGATTGAGACTCCTGGACTCTACATAAATAATCACAAAGTATCACTGAACTGACTGGGACTCCTGACCTCTACATAAATAATCACAAATCATCACTGAAGTGATTGGGACTCTTGGACTATACATAAATAATCACAAGGTATCACTGAGTTGATTGAGACTCCTGGACAATACATAAATAATCACAATGTATCACTGAGCTGATTGAGACTTCTGGACTATACATAAGTAATTGCAAAGTATCACTGAGCTGATTGAGACTCCTGGGCTATACATAAATAATCACTAATTATCACTGAGCTGATTGAGACTACTGGACTATACATAAATAATCACAAAGCATTACTGAGCTGATTGATAATCTTGGACTCTACATAAATAATCACAAGTTATTACTGAGCTGATCGAGACTCCTGGACTATACATAAATAATCACAAGGTATCACTGAGCTGATCGACACTCCTGGACTAGACATAAATAATCACACAGTATCACTGAGCTGATCAAGACTCCTGGACTATACATAAATAATCACAAGGTATCCCTGAGCTGATTGAGGCTCAAGGACTATACATAAATAATCGCAATGTATCACTGAGCTGATTGAGACTCCTGGACTCTACTTAAATAATCACGAAGTATCACTGAGCTGATTGAGGCTCATGGACCATACATAAATATTCACAAAGTATCACTGAGCTGATTGAGACTCCTGGACTATACAGAAATTATCACAAGGTATCACTGAGCTTATTGAGACTCCTGGGCTATATATAAATAATAGCAATTTATCACTGAGCTGATTGAGATGCCTTGACTTTACATAAATAATCACAAAGTATCCCTGAGCTGATCGAGACACCTGCACTATACAAAAGTAATCGCAATGTATTACTGAGCTGATTGAGACTCCTGGACTATAAATAAATAATCACAAGGTATCAATGAAATGATTGAGACTCCTGGACTATACATAAATAATCACAAAGTATCCTTGAGCTGATTGAGAATCCTGGACTATACATATAAAATCACAAAGTACCACTGAGATGATCGAGACACCTGGACTATACATAAATAGTCACCAAGTATCACTGACATGATTGAGACTCCTGGACTATACAGAAATAATCACAAGGTATCACTGAGCTGATTGAGACTCACTAACTATACATAAATAATCACAAGGTATCACTGAGCTGATTGAGACTCCTGGACAATACATAAATAACCGCAAAGTAACACTCAGCTGATTGAGACTCCTGGACTCTACATAAATAATCACAAGCTATCACTGAGCTGATTGAGACTCCTGGACTATACATAAATAATCACAATATATAACTGAGCTGATTGAGACTCCTGGACTCTACATAAATAATCACAAGGTATCGCTGAGCTGATTGAGACTGCTGGATTATACATAAATAATCACAAAGCATCACTGAGCTGATTGATAATCTTGGACTATACATACATAATCACAAGGTATTACTGAGCTGACTGAGACTCCTGGACTATACATAAATAATCACAAGGTATCACTGAGCTGATCGACACTCCTGGACTATACAGAAATAATCACATGGTATCACTGAGCTGATCGAGACTCCTGGACTATACATAAATAATCACAAGGTATCACTGAGCTGATTGAGGCTCAAGGACTATACATAAATAATCGCAATGTATCACTGAGCTGATTGAGAGTCCTGGACTATACATAAATAATGACAAAGTATCACTGAGCTGATTGAGGCTCATGGACCATACATAAATATTCACAAGGTAACACTGAGCTGATTGAGACTCCTAGACTCTACATAAATAATTACAAGGTATCGCTGAGCTGATTGAGACTGCTGGATTATACATAAATAATTACAAAGTATCACAGAGCTTATTGAGACTCATGGACTATACATAAGTAATCACAAAGATTCAGTGAGCTGATTGAGACTCCTGGACTCTACAAAAATAATCACAAGATATAGTTGAGCTGATCAAGACTCATGAACTATACATAAATAATCACATGGTATCCCTGAGTAGATTAATATTACTGGACTTAACATAATCACAAGGTATCATGCAGCTGATTGAGACTACTAGACTATTCATAAAAAAATCACATGGTATCACTTAGCTAAGCTAGACTCCTGGACTATACATAAATAATCACAAGGTATCACTGAGCTGATCGAGACTCCTGGACTAAACATTAATAATCACAAGGTATCACTTAGTTGATTGAGACACCTGGACTATGCATAAATAATCACAAGGTATCACTGAGCTGATTGAGACTTCTGGACTATACATAACTAATTGCAATGTATCACTGAGCAGATTGAGACTCCTGGACTATACATAAATAATCACAAAGTATCACTGAGCTTATTGAGACTCATGGACTATACATAAGTAATCACAAAGATTCAGTGAGCTGATTGAGACTCCATGACTCTACATAAATAATCACAATGTATCACTGAGATGATTCAGACTCCTGGACTATACATAAATAATCACAAAGTATCACTGAGCTGATTGAGACTCCTGGACTATACATAAATAATCACAAAGTATCACTGAGCTGATTGTGACTCCTGGACTATACATAAATAATCACAAGTTATCACTGAGCTGATTGTGACTCCTGGACTATAAATAAATAATCACAAGGTATCACTGAGATGATTGTGAGTCCTGGACTATACATAAATAATCACAAGGTATCACTGAGCTGATTGAGACTCCTGGACTATACATAAATAATCACGAAGTATCACGGAGCTGATTCAGACTCATGGACTATACATAAATAATCACAAAGTATCAGTGAGCTGATTGAGACTCTTGGAATCTACCTAAATAATCACAAGGTATCACTGAGGTGATTGAGACTCCAGGACTATACAGAAATAATGACAAGATATCACTGAGCTGATTGACACTCCTGGATTATACATAAATAAACACAAAGCATCACTGAGCTGATTGAGACTCCTTGGCTATACATAAAAACTCACAAGGTATCATTGAGCTGATTGAGACTCCTAGACTCTACATAAATAATCACAAGGTATCACTGAGATGATTGAGACTGCTAGACTATTCATAAAAAAATCACAAAGTATCACTGACTTGACTGAGATTCCTGGACTATACATAAATAATCACAAAGTTTCATTGAGCTGATTGAGACTCCGGCATTATACATAAATAATCACAAGGTAAGTCTGAGCTGATTGAGACTACTGGACTATACATAAATAATCACAAGGTATTACTGAGCTGATTGAGATCCCTGGACACTACATAAATAATCACTATGTATCACTGAGCTGATTGAGACTCTTGGACTATACATACATAATCACAAGGTATAAATGAGCTGATTGAGACTCCTGGACTATACCTAAATAATCACAAAGTATCACTGAGGTAATCAAGACTCCTGGATTACACATAACTAATCACAAAGTATCACTGAGCTGATTGAGACTCCTGGACTATACAGAAATTATCACAAGGTATCACTGAGCTTATTGAGACTCCTGGGCTATACATAAATAATAGCAATGCATCACTGAGCTGATTGAGACACCCTGACTTTACATAAATAATCACAAAGTATCCCTGAGCTGATCAAGACACCTGCACTATACAAAAGTAATCGCAATGTATTACTGAGCTGATTGAGACTCCTGGACTATAAATAAATAATCACAAGGTATCAATGAAATGATTGAGACTCCTGGACTATACATAAATAATCACAACATATCCTTGAGCTGATTGAGAATCCTGGACTATACATATAAAATCACAAAGTAGCACTGAGATGATCGAGACACCTGGACTATACAGAAATATTCACAAGGTATCACTGAGCTGATTGAGACTCACTAACTATACATAAATAATCATAAGGTATCACTGAGCTGATTGAGACTCCTGGACAATACATAAATAACCATAAAGTAACACTCAGCTGATTGAGACTCCTGGACTCTACATTAATAATCACAAGCTATCACTGAGCTGATTGAGACTCCTGGACTATACATAAATAATCACAATATATCACTGACCTGATCGAGACTCCTGGACTATACATAATCACAAGGTATCATTGAGCTGATTGAGACTACCGGACACTACATAAATAATTACAAGGTATCAATTAGGTGACTGAGACTACTGGATTATACATAAATAATCTCAAGGTATCACTGAGATGATCGAGACTACTGAGCTATACATAAATAATCAGAAGGTATCACTGAGGTGATTGGGCTCACGGACTATACATAAATAATCAGGAAGGTATCACTGAGCTGTCTGAGTCTCCTGGACTATACATAAATAATCACAAAGTATCACTGAGCTGATTGAGACTCCTGGACTCTACATAAATAATCACAAAGTATCACTGAACTGACTGGGACTCCTGACCTCTACATAAATAATCACACATCATCACTGAAGTGATTGGGACTCTTGGACTATACATAAATAATCACAAGGTATCACTGAGTTGATTGAGACTCCTGGACAATACATAAATAATCACAATGTATCACTGAGCTGATTGAGACTTCTGGACTATTCATAAATTCTCAGAACGTATCACTGAGCTGATTTTGCTCCGGGACTATATATAAATAATCACAACTTATCACTGAGCTGATCGAGACACCTGAACTATATATAAATAATCACAAAGTATCACTGACCTAATCTAGACTCCTGCTCTATACATAAAAAAAATCACAAGGTATCACTGAGCTAATTCAGACTCCTGGACTATACATAAATAATCACAAAGTATCACTGAGCTGATCAAGACATCTGAACTATATATAAATAATCACAAAGTATCACTGACCTAATGGAGTCTCCTGCGCTTTACATAAAAAAAAAAATCACAAGGTATCACTGAGCTAATTCAGACTCCTGGACTATACATAAATAATTGGAAAATATCACTGAGATGATTGAGACTGCTGGACCATACCTAAATAACTGCAAAGTAACACTGAACTGATTGCGACTCCTGGACTCTACATAAATTATCACAATGTATCACTGAGCTGAGTGAGACTCTTGGACTATACATACATAATCACAAGATATAACTGAGCTGATTGAGACTTCTGGACTATACATAAATAATCACAAAGTATCACTGAGATGATAGAGACTCCTGGATTACACATAAATAATCACAAGGTATTACTGAGCTGATTGAGACTCATGGACTATACATAAATTATCACAAGGTATCAATGAGCTGATTGAGACTCCTAGACTATACATAAATAATAGCAAACTATCCCTGAGCTGATCGAGGTACCTTGACTATACATAAATAATCGCAAAGTATCACTGAGCTGATTGAGACTCTTGGACTATACATAAATAATCACAAGTTATCACTGAACTGATTGAGACTCCTGGTCTATACATCAATAATCACAAGATATCACTGAGCTGATTAAGACTTCTGCACTATACATAAACAATCAGATGGTATCACTGAGCTGATTGAGACTCTTGGAGTATACATAACTAATTGCAAAGTATTACTCAGGTGATTAAGACTCGTGGGCTATTCTTAAATACTCGGAAAGTATTACTGAGGTGATTGAGACTCCTGGACTATACATGAATAATCACAAAGTATCACTGAGCCGATTGAGACTCCTGGACTATACATAAATAATCGCAAAGTATCACTGAGATGAGTGAGTCTCCTGGACTATGCATAAATAACTGCAAAGTATCGCTCAGCTGATTGAGACTCCTGGAATCTACATAGATAATCACAAGGTATCACTGAGCTGATTGAGACTGCTGGACTATGCTGAAATAATCACATGGCATTATTGAGCTGATTGAGACTCCTGGACTATACATAAATAATTGCAAAGTATCACTGTGCTGATTGAGACTCCTGGACTATTCATAAATAATCACAAAGCATCACTCAGCTGATTGAGACTCCTGGACTATGCATAAATAATCACAACGTATCAATGAGTTGATTGAGACTCCTCCATGGCGATGGAACCATAGAGTGAGGGGATAGGGGCACGACCCCCCCCCCCACTTTTGCATCCAACTTACACATATTCAAACTCTGAGATCGCACTACAGTGAGCAAAGGGTAAATTTCCCGATCCCCGCTATAGTACAATCTCCATTCAACTGCGTCAATAAATGCGCATAGTGCAAGTTAACTGCTGTTTTAATATCCATTATTCCCAATACTGCTGCCAACATGATCAGTTCAGCTCAGAAGAACTGATCATCTTGGCAGCAGTATTTGCAATAATGGATATTAAAACAGCAGTTAACTAACTTACTCTCAGGAAAGGCAAACATAAGGTTCCCGTTCCAAAGCAAGTCTGTACAAGGGTTATGTAATTGGCATACATTCCTAGCTATGAAATTAAGGCAGACTTGCTTTACAACTAGCAATGAATTAGGTAACCCTTGTATAGACTTGTTGTGGAATGGAACCTTATTCTGTTTGCATTTGCTGAGAGTAAGTTAACTGCTGCTACTGTTTAAACGGTTAGGTACTACAAAAAAGAAAGACAGGAAAAGTTACTAGTTTGTCATCTTTCCACTTTCCGTATCAGACTGTTAAATCTGCAGTCCAAAACTCCGAGTGTATTTGGGATTCTACTCTGCATTTAACAGCTAATTTCTCTTTCCAGTCTTGTCTTTATTCCCTATAAGATGCTTAAATGTTTAGCCAGTCAATCAGTTGGTGGCAGGAGGGACAACAAAGACATGTTATGCAGCCAGCTGCCAGGCAGAACAGATAAACTAGAAAGTGCTGAAATCAGGGGAAAAAACATACTGACGTTATTGTACTCTAAACTACTACAGAGGTTGGAGGTGAGGTGTAGGGAATAGCAGTTACAGCAGGGTTTCCTTCTAACAGGGCTGACTAGGTAGTACCATATTGCTGATTTCTGTAGGGGTAGAAATTCATCCTGAACACTTCAATCAGCATAAATCAAAGACGACTCACTTTTGTAATCCCCCCACAGGATGGTATAGTCCTAAACTGTTGTACCATCTCCAGATGTAATACCGCTAAAAAAAATGCACCTGGAGAATGTGGAGTTGAGAAAGGTCAGTTAAAAAATAACTTGTATTGTTGATATTTTGCTAATATGAATGTGCAAGGGAATGAAAAAAAAGTAAAGCTAAAGATACTTTTAAAAGTATGCTGTGTGTTTTATTTTCAAAGTTTTTAACTCTTTAGAAAATAACCATCGTTCTGAATAACCAGCCCAACAACATTTTAATTCATAATTAAGAGCTGCCATAAGTTGTACAGTGTAAAATAAAAGTTAATGCACTTGATTATTTTGGGACTTCATGTGTAAAATGGCTTGCATTTAAGCAGCCAGAATTTGCTGGTGTGCCTGCTTAATTATTCTGAATATTGGCTGCATGGACTGAAAAGCTTCTCAGCTATACAGCTGCTCATGGCCCCTAACATCTTGAACTCAGGTCAGCTGTCCCTTCACCCTTACCCCCATCCACTTATGACTTTGCCTTATTTTGTATGTTAAGGTAATTTACTGTAATATATAATGGAATGCATTCTTGACAGTTACTTTGAAAAGTGGGGACAATCTAGAGTAACAACGGATATGAATTCTACCTTTGTATGAGATGGTGCACTTTTACTTCTTGTTTTTGATTTTACTAAACCATAGTGCAGGAATGTAACTTTTGACAAGCGTTGTGTGGATCAGTGTTTCTTATTCAGCTTCTTCTTTCACTCAGCCTGCATAATTGTAGTTAAGTTTCTGTTTTGTTTCACCATTTAATTCCCACTCATGTAAATTCACTGTGGTCTTTCAAAATAGGTCCTTTAAGTCTTTGTCTTATATATAGCCCTTTCATATCATCCTTCATTTACATTTTTGCTATTATATTGCCCCTTTAGATGCTCATCACTCCATCTCTACTTATTTAGGCACTTCCCTTCATAGCTCAATTTCTAGTTAGTCCATCGTTTTAATTTACAGTCAATAACTGCAAGGCAAGTTGCTGCTTTCTTTCCTATCATTCCAGTTAAATCTGCACTGTTGTACATTTTCTACATTTTCACTACCTACCTGTCTTTCCGATGTTTATTTGCTTATAACTGTATTAATAGTTGTCTCTTCAAGGAATACACCTGTCTCTCCCTGCACGCAGATCCCTGTTATCATTTTATGTGCAACTCATTACTCTTCTTGTGCTCTTAGAAAAACTTTTATCTCCACTACTGTTAATTCTGGGCTGACTTTTGTACACTTTCTGTCATAGTCTTTAGTTACATGTTCTGCTTTCATTAGTTATTATGTATACTGCTGTATTTCTTGATTTATTATTGTGTATAATGCTGTTCTTCCTATACCTGCATATATGTACTGCTGACTATCCAAAATTTTAAATACCTTGTATTAAAAAAATACCTGATAGGATGTTTTTTAGCTTGGGATGTGGTCTTCAGACCAGTTCCCTTACCTGGTTAACATATACATGTACAATCATTGTCACTTTATTACACTCTTAGTATCCAAAACCAGGTATGCTTTAATAGGTACATTTTAGACTAGAGCAGCACCTTACTGCTGGACGACATTTACAGTCCCAGGAATTCTCAGACCTTTCCACCATGTAAATTATCCATTATAAACAGTGCATAGAAAATAAGACCAGTTTACATGCGAGCTACAGTGACTGCTTTGGAGTTATTTATCCTGTGTTGACAGGTTATTAGCCTCTTTTCAGGGGAGACCCAAGGTTGTATACTGCTAGAGGAAATTTGTCCAGAACATCACGGAACTTCCTCAACTCTTTTCAACAGGTGTCATGGGATCTCTCTTGTCCACCTGAGCTACCACCAACTCAAGGAGATGAACCCTTGATTCAACATCTCAGCCAAAGGACAGTACACTCAGGAGTACAGCACCCCCCTTATACTGCACTGCAGTGCCAATATTTAGTCTAACTGATGTGGAAATTAAACCCACACCCTTCTGCACCAAAGGTGAGTGTGCTACCCACTGCTCTGTTGTTACTGTTGAGTTTCTGGCTAGTTCATTTAAATTAATTTATTAGATTTGGAAACTGTCCTTCTTCGCTTTAAGGTGACTAGGAGCAGACATTTAGTTTAATTTCCTAAAATTATATGTATTTGGGACCTCTAAAGACACCATTGGTGCTTTCTTCTACTTACCCTTTTCCATGACTACCATTACTAAAGCCTTTGGCATGGCCAGGAGAATTTAGAAGACAAGGTCCTATTGAGAACTAGAGACCTATAAATGAGTAACAGATTTATCAGGCAATATGATGGTGCAAAGTACTCAGAGGCAGTAGCAAGATGGTCTACTGTAAATAAATGTCCTGTTTTTGTTTTTTTTTTTTTCCTTTTTAAGGATGCCCTAAAAGAATGAAGCTCAAGACAGCATTTTGTATGATATCCTTGTTTCTCTTTGTACCAGTGATTTAAGGAATACCTTACGTGTACCTAGCCACTAATAGGTTTGTTTAGTGTTGTATTAATACAGTCTCGTTAAGTGAAGAGCTGTTACTTTGCTGTTATGGCCAGATTCACTCATTGAATGGCTGCCATTTATGCTATGCTTACAGATAGTGAAACAGACTGCAATTCTTATTACCACAGCCCCTACATTGGGACTACCTTAATTTCCATATCAGCACTTTCAGTTGTTAGTCATACATTATGCTTTGTAATAACTTGGAGTGTGGCACTAATTACAGCACAGTCTGATACCTGACTAGCAGTTGATGTACCACTAGGTTTGGGTAATGGTCAAGACAACAGATTGACTGCTGTAGCATATTTAATGCATCCTTGCATGCTGTGCCTGGACTTGAGTTAGCAGGGACTGTTTGTGGTGAATGGTTTGTTAAGCAAACCAAAATAAAGCCAGAGCACCAAACAACTAAAACTAGTCAAAGGAAAAGTACAAGTCTACAAGCTGTGCCATGTGTGAGCTTTGTTGTTTTGTAGGCTTCCACAACAGCTACCTCAATGTTTTATAAGGGTCTGTAAACACTTAGTTTTGGGTTTGGCCATCTTTAGAACCAGTTATCTTGTTGTCTTCAGTGGTTTTGTTACAGTACAGCACTCATTTGATTGTAGCAGTGTCAAAAAAAAGAAGGGCAGGAAGCTAAGTGACAGTATGATTTTGTGGCCCAGTAAATAAGCACAAGCTAACTACTTTTATATTAAGTGGTTTATATACTGGTTTGAATATGGACATTATTTGGGGTAGGGCAATGGAGGTAACTACAGAGAGGAACTGCAGCATGGATGACCACAGTTACTAAAGTAGTATGGATCATGGTGTGCATGTGTGTGTGTGTGTGTGGGGGGAGCAGGAAACAGTGTGAAATCTTAGAATACAACCTGAAAAAAAAAAAACCTGCTCATGCTTATTTCATCACATGCCTCCAGTGTAGCCCACAACGTTATCTGTGTGCAGAGGCATGTGTCACGATGCCAGCACCAAGAGACCATGCTAGCCTGCCCTGCGAGCCTGCAAGAAATGATTTTTTTTAAATACTCATGGCAGCTGATAGGCTTGGGGAGTAGGTTTCCCATCATAACAGTACCTAGTTTCAAAAGATGTTTTGCATGATTTTTATTTGGGGACTTGAGGTTTCAAAAGTAACTGCAGAGTTTCACTTTTGGTTCTATAGTAGGAAGTATTTTGCTGGCTTTGTAAGAAAATGATGGATATAGACAGCTAGAACAATGTTGAAGAGCAAAGGTAGACAAATACTCCATAAGTGCCGTACACCCATTTAATCTTGAGTGGATCGTGTACACTGAATTATCTCTTCCACAGTAAATCAAAAACATTTTCACAATTCAAATCATTTGTGAGTATGTGTACAATACATCTAAGTGTGAATGTTTAAAGTTGAAAAGGTAATCTAGAAGCAAATAATAGGTGTTATGACTAAGGCCAATAATTTCTCACAGATTTGTTTCGTACCACATTACCAATAACTAATAAACTAGATAATGTTATGAAAATAGGTTGCCTTTGGAAAGATGACCCATATATAAGCAAGTTATATATTTTACCAATTTTCATTTTAAGTCATAAAATAAAACAAGATGATGTTCTATGCCCAATAAATCCTAAAGCGTTTGTCATTTAATATGATGTTTGCTAATAGATTTTTTTGGCTGGCCTGCTGTATCTCCAACACCAAGTCACTTTAGCAATGCACTAGTGCTAAGGCAGAAGCTAGGGAGACGCTGTCAGTACATGCTGCTAAATGAGCTGTGGTGGCCTCACTTTCTGAATCCCCTGCACTTTATCAGTCACTAATCTTTAGAATCCAGCCACTTAATGTAATCTTAATGGATGTTACAGTGTCATGGTTTATTTTCTCTCTTCCTCTTCCCAGATCCCTTAGAAAAGCTCCCCCTGCCTTTCCTCTCTTGGTGTGAACTGTCATTGTAAGAGGTATTGATAAGTAAAACAAACAGTAATTGAATGGAGACACAGAAAAGGAACAGAAATACAAAGACAGGTGGAAGTCAAAGCTCCTTGTTGATTGTTTAGACGCTTTGATATTGTTCTGCGTCATACCTTACAGTTTTTGAATATATAGTCACTTTTAAGGTCCATACGCATTGCTGACCATTGTTATCTTTCCTCTAGGGATAAAACATTGGGTAAAATCTGGGTAAAACTGGTTACATTTTGGTAAAGGCTTTTGAGACATTAGCCTAGTAATCTGCTATGACTTTATTAACCTGTGATCCATAATTTATAGTTTTAACTTCAGAACCTGCATAAACTTAGAGTTGCAGTATAGTAGACTAGAAAATATCTGGCTGCGTAATATCCATATATAGTATGCACAAGCACAAAAATTAAACATTTTCCCCAACCTTCGGCACTTTTCTATATATGCACATTCCTGCAGTGAGAAGCTATCATCAATTTCTCTGCCCCATTCTCTGTCACTGTTTTAGAAGCTAATGTTGCAGAGAGGAGCAGCCTGTATCTAACCAAATCACACCTTGCCATCTGTACTCACTCCACGTTAGCCTGAACCCAGATGGCCCAGATTTCTACAAATCAATAGCACTGGTTAAGGGTTTTGGGTCTAAGGCAGACAATGAAGAGGTCATTAAGGAAAATGTTTCATTTTGGTGCTTGTGCATATTATACGTGGGCAAAGTACATAGGGGTTCAAGTATTCATTTTGATGTGATTTTGTTTTTACTTTTACTGGAAAAGTCATTGGGGAAAATGCTTTATTTTTGTGCTTGTGCATACATGGAAAAATAATTAAGGAGGGAACCTTGAGAGAAATGATTCATTCTGATGTCATTTGGTAGTGCTTGTGCATACATGGACAGACTTCTGAGAGGGTTGTTAGGAGAAATCTTTCATTTTTTTGTGCTTGTGTATACGTGGACAAACCTGACTGAAGGGTCATTGGAGAAAATGCTTCATTTTATTGCTTGTGCATACATAGACAAGGGTCATTGGGAAAAATGTTTAATTTTTGTGCGTGTGCATACACGGACAAAGTACACAAGGGATCCTTGGGGGAAATGATTCATTTTTATGTCATTTGGTGCTTACTGTGCATACGAACACACTACTGAAGAACAAACTTCCAGAACTAGTAAAACAAAAAAGGCGAACCAGGAACAACTGCAGACCACCGATTTATTTAACCAAAATTGTACTAAGCGCTTTCACCCACACACATCAGGGCATTTTCAGAGTACTGACAATCCTTGTGTTGAACCTCTTTTTAAATCCTTATGTAAATTAGATAATTGAACAATTAAACAATTAAACAAATTATTACCTACGCAGCTAAAAATTCTTAAAGGTACAATCAGCAAAAATGAACATAAACAGCCAGGACTTGTGCAAACTTGTTAATTTGTAAATGTAATAAAACCTGCTTGTCAAAAACTATGTATATGTAATACCAATAAACAAAAGTAAAAATACATATATAAATATCTAGATAATAGTATAAATCTAAATAATTATTAAATATAAACAATTGTTATACAATCCAACATAAAATCATTCATTAAAAAATTTCCCAACATTAAAATTCATATTGTTATACAAAATATTTAAAACATTAAATTATCAGATGTTAACCTAATACATACAAGATCAAATAAATTGAGACTTGTACTTTAGTATACTTAATATAGAAATATGTTTGTTAATACCAGGGCTAGAACTTGCATTTAGCCGTAATTGCCATAAACATTCTTTAGCCTCAAGTAAGGTGTTGTCATCACCACCTTTGTTATTATTGTAGTATACAATTCTGTCAATAACAAAGAATAAAAATCTCTTAAAATTCTGGCATCTTAGACTATGCATATAAAGAGAACTAGTATTTTTCTGATTTTAATGTCTCTAACATGTTCCACTATCCTTTCTCGAAGTTTCCTTATCGTTTTGCCAACATAAAAGGCTGGGCATGATGAACATATAGCTAGGTACACCATCATTTTTGTGTTGCAATTACAATGACCTGGGCATCTAATTGTTTTGCCAAAATTTTGTACCGCAACATATGGTCCATCATTAATAAATTTACAAGTATGGCATGCCCCACATTTGCTCATCAAAGATGTGTTGAACATATTCTTATTATTAACTGCCTCAAAATGTTCTTTAAGATTCATCCCCCTACTATAAGTGACCTTGGGCCCAGTCCCTAAATTATCAATAAGGTCACCGTTATTCTGGAGAATACTTATCCAGGTCTCATGTACTATATTAACTATCCTGGGTGATATATCATTAAATGGTATAATAAAAGTGTCATTTCTAGTAGTGTTATTAGTCCTAGATATACTGTTGTCAAAACCGTGCTTTAATATAGGTTTGTATATTTGATGTCTTTTAATATAAATCTCTTCACTAACTTTAACAATTAATTCTAATGGATAACCTCTATCCAGAAACATATCTGATAATATTTTAATCTCATTGTAAAATTAATGTCTTCACTAATAATTCTAGAAAATCTGACCATCTGTCCCTTTACTAAATTATTTTTCTGGTAATAGGGATGGCAACTATCAAAATGTAAAAGAATTGGAATGAGTTTTTTTTCTTAAAAATGCTTGATTCTAACTTACCCATGTTTTTATAGAATAAAATGTCTAAACACTCACAATTGTTGTCAAATGTCTTAAAAGTGAAATTCAAAAAAACTAGATGTTGTTTTTAGAAAATTTTCAAACTCAATAAGCATTTCTCTGTTGCCCTTCCAAAAAATAAGAATGTCATCCAGGTACCTTAAGTAAAGGGCAATGTTAGGCCAGAAACTAGAAGTAAAAACACTTTGTGTTTCCCATAAGGCTAACACCAAATTGGCATAAATGGGAGCATCTAGCCCCCATGGCCACATGTACTTTGTTTATAATATTCACCATTAATAAACATAAAATTGTTTTCAAGTACAATAGCCATCAGTTCACGTAACAATTTGCATTTAGCCTTATTAGACTCACTAAATTTCAGCAAACTTGTCTCAAACATTTCAAGACCTAAGTCATGAGGAATCACTGTGAATAGGTTGACAACATCAATAGTTACCATTGTCATATCATCTTCAATATCAACAAAATGTTCTCTAGCTTTTTCTAGACAATGCCAGGAATCTTTTAATATATGAGGCAGATGTTTTAAAGTTCCCTTACAATGCAAATCTATATAAGCAGCAATGGCTTCAGTCTTTGAACCCCTGGCAGAGACTATGGGCCTAAAGGGTGGATTGTGTATGTCCTTATGGATTTTGGGGATACCAAAAATAGATGGCGTCATTGGATATTCCACTAATAAAAAATTATATTCATCTTTGGTGATGACTTCATCCATCAAAAATTCATATAGATACCAATCCACCTTAACATATGCCCTTTCCATTTCATGTTTTGACACTTTTTCATACGTCATATTGTCACTCAGCATTATTGTCATTTTGTTCAAATAGTCTGTTTTGCTCATAATAACAACCCCACCCCCTTTATCGGGTTTCATTACCCTATATTTGTCAGTAGAAGTTAATTCCTTAAGACAAAATTTTTCAGCGGAAGTCAAATTGTCAGAAGTCATTTTTTCATTCTTTTAATATTCTTCTGATTTGTGTTTCACATAATCTCTCAAACAAATAAATCATTGGGTTCTGTGGGGGTATAAAAGTACTACTCCTTTTTAGAGTAAAACTAGTTTTGTCTCTCTGGTTACATTTGTTGTTAACAAAAAACAGCTTAAGGTTATGTGCTCTAGTGTAAAGTTTTAAATTAATCAAAATTCTACCAACATCTAATTTAAATGAAGGGACAAATCTAAAACCCTTCTTAAAAAGTTTAACATAGGCAGCATTAAAACAAGTATCAGTATAATTGTATATACTAAACCCTCCTTCTGTAATAACAGAACAGTGCCAGTCAGTGTTATCAGTGCCCTTCTCCTGTGTAAATACCATAAAATATGGCAGTCTATCACCGCTATCCATATAATTGTGGCATGAAGTGACACTGTCATAAATATCACTCATAAAATGACTAGTTTGATAAACTGGTGCCTCACTCATACATGTTATATTATTACTACTGTGACTACTATTTAGCGGTACCAAGAATTGGTTCTGTGTGTTGTCTTGTAATATGGTCGAGTCTGCTGATATTGTTGACCCCCATACTGGTCCCGGAGCCGCTCTGACCTTCTCAGTGTCGGCTCCTCTAAAAAAACACCTTCTCCATTCTCATTATTAACTATATAGTTCTGTTGTAAACTGGAGTGGCTGTTAGTGGTATTCAAGTTGTTCTCAGCAACTGAATCGGCCACAGGCTGTTTAAATAACCGCCTCATGCTTTTAAACTCTTTGAAATGCACATACACTTTTTTATTCTTATAATCATTGGTGTCCCTTATTAATTTAAGATTCTTAGTTTCTAGCCCTTTACTAATAAATCTATCCATATCTTTGATAATATTATCAAGACGAAATCTATTCAATTCAAATAACAAGTCCTGGTGAATATTCTTATCTAAAATGACCAATTGTTCATTTAAAACAGCAAGTTTACAATTATTGTTATGAATAATTAATTTAATCAGTTCTATACCTGTTCTATCGAACAGTTGCAGCAGTTCATCAAATAGTTCTGTCCCTTTTACAAATCCAAACGGAAGTTTGAACACACGAAGTCCCTTAGGTACTTGACCAAGCTCAAGGGACCTCTCCAGAAAAGCGTTGTCCATCTGTAAAGTTTTAAAAGATCTCAGAGTCTTTTCAAACTCTGACAACTGTTTGTTCAAACTACCTAGGTCATTGTTTTTGCTCCGTGAGCCATCTTGGAAAACTGGAGCAGCTAAAATGTCTTTGATATCCATCAATGAATTTTTTCGTGCCTCAGTGTCTCTAGTAACGCCGTCCCTAGTGTTCGATGCTTTGTTCGAAGGTGGGTTCCCAGACCGAACATTTCCTGCGTTGGCCCCTCCTCCTATAGAACACGCCGAACCATAACTAGCTGACGGTTGCACCGGACTCGATCCTGGTGTAGAATGTAATGTAAAAAGTTGCTCCTGAGACTCAGTAATGGCCCCATTGGTAACCACAGGAGTATTGTGCCCTTTCTCCTGTCGAGCTTTAATGAGACGCTGCGTAGTTCCTGGTTCGCCTTTTTTGTGTTACACTACTGAAGAAGTCATTCCTGTCCACTGATGAGTTGTACAGAAAAGGGTAACATACTTCCGAATGGCCTGCTTGATTTAACAGTACTGCCATTGCTTCTTAAACACATACCAATTCATATGAACACAGGTTGGCTTAATTTCTAATTGTGTAAAAAATGTATGTGCAATTGTCCTTAATGAAACTTAGCTTGCATCACACTGATGCACCTGTAATGGTAGTAAATACCTTTAAAAAAGTTGCCCTTTTTAAATCACTAAGTGCCCCTCTTGCCCCCCCCCCAGTCTTCACCTGCTTCCGGAACCAGTGGACTCCTGGGCTATACGAAAATAATCACAAAGTATCACTGAGCTGATCGAGACTCCTGGACTCTACATAAATAATTACAAAGTATCAATGAGGTGATTGAGACTCCTGCACTATACATAAATAATCACAAGGTATCACTGAGCTGATTGAGACTCCTGGACTATACATAAATAATCACAAGGTATCACTGAGCTGATTGAGACTCCTGGACTATACATAAATAATTGCAAAGTTTCACTGAGCTGATTGTGACTAGACTAAACATAAATAATCACAAGGTATCACTGAGCTGATTGAGACTCCTGGACTATACATAAATAATCACAAGGTATCACTGAGCTGATTGAGACTCCTGGACTATACATAAATAATTGCAAGGTTTCACTGAGCTGATTTTGACTCCTGGACTATACATAAATAATCACAAAGTATCACTGAGCTGATCGGGACTCCTGGACTATACATAAATAATCACATGGCATCACTGAGCCGATTCAGACTCCTGGACTATACATAAATAATCACATGGTATCCCTGAGCTGAACTAGACTCCTGGACTCAATAATCCCAAGATATCACTGAGCTGATTCAGACTTCTGGACTATACATAAATAATCACAAAGTATCACTGAGCTGATTGTGACTCCTGGACTATACATAAATTATCACAAGGTATGACTGAGCTGATTGTGACTAGACTATACATAAATAATCACAAAGTATCACTGAGCTGATTAAGACTCCTGGACTATACATAAATAATCACACGGTATCACTGAGCTGATTTGAGAATCATGAGCTACACATAAATAATCACACGTCATCACTGAAGTGATTGAGACTCTTGGACTATACATAAATAATCACAAGGTATCACTGAGCTGATTTCATTTTCAGCATGGAAGTATTTTTCCCTACTGACTGAACTTATTCATATATTTCTTAAAATGATTCTTAAAAAAATAATGATTTTTTCATTTCACAAAGGCATATGAACACGAAGGGAAAGACAATCATAAAAATCTGCATACCATTTCCTATGTAAATTTGAAGAAAATTGCCTAGCAGTACAATTGAGCTATGCTTATAAATGTCATTTGTCCACTAGATAGCTTTCTTTGTGCCCTGGCTTCAAAGTCTTTTTGCTTGGCTCAAAGCAGAGGGCAGGCTCTGTGATCCATATTGAGGTGGACAACTTGACAAATTAATTAGAAGTGAATTTCTCCAAAAGTACAGTGAATACCTTTACTCACTGCATATCTAGAAATTGTTGTACATAATTTTGTCTGGCTTCTGCATTCTAATTAGTTTACTTTCATATTGTGAAAAAGGAGCTCCCTAGTGTTATTTATACCAGCAGGCTTTGTCCTTGTTTTAAAATGTGCAGATTAAGATATCAACCCTGTTGAGAGCTCAAGTCATGATATATTTAAAAATAATGCATTTACAATGGTAATTATGGACCAAATATTTTTCTTGCTAGGTCTCAGATAACATTTTCCCTGGGTAATAATGAATTCTGACATGAAACAGATTTTCTGTCATTTGCTTTCCAGTCATCAAGGCTTTTTGAAAAATCTTTATTGAAATTTATTTTAGCAAGAGATCTGAAATCGGAGTTGAAAACTACTAGTGACAAATAAATGAAATAAAACCTTTCCTGAATTATTATTTAATAAACTGCAGTGCAGCTGGATGAAGTTGTCTGTTATGGCTAAGTCCAAATAATACAGACAGTAAAAGACAAAAACAGTTGGCAGGTTCAGAATAGGCTGAAAGTTTAAATAATGTTACAGTTGCAGTAAGAAATCTTCATTTTTAAGGACAACTTTATTGCTCAATGTGTCACTCAGCAATGAACAAAATTAAGGTCTTAAACATAAAACATGCAAATTTACAAGTATTAGCAACATCCCTTCAGGATGAATTACTGGATTCCGGTATCCTTTGCTGACAATGAAAACTCCAATAGCATTTTTTTTTCTTTTTTTCTGTATTGTAGTTACACAATGATAATACTGTATGTGTACTCAGAAATGAACAGGCAAACAAGCTTGATTCAGCAGCAGCCTGATTTTTATTCTTAACAAAAGAACACTGTAATTGAAAATTCTTGTTATTTATATGGCACTTGTTAAAACAGCCATAGATCCAGACCAGTAAGCTCATTTTACTGCAGTTAAGTGGTGGGATGCTGATGCTTGTCATGTGTGTTCTATAAAGGAAAGAGCTCACCTGAAGACCCACTGGTAAGGGACAGAGACAGATGCTCTCTCCATTGCTGGAAAATGTGACAGTGTCAGAAAGTAAGCCATTACTACTGATAAGATGAGCGGAATGGAAGGATCGTGTGATGGGATAATGAAAGGACAGTAGCACTTGGTGGTATTATTTTGTCCCTTGTATATCTTCAGAAAAATGAGAAGAAGAGTTACCTGCAAACATCAAGCATCTGGTAAGAATTTAATTTATTGCCACAGGATGGCAAGTCTTGTAACACTTCCATGGTGGGTAAGGAGTTCCTTTCTAAACAATCACTGTTTCTTTGTATCCTGTTAATCTGTTAATCTGCAAGTTATTCTGAAATAAGGAACTTTACATATTGTGTCTAAAATAAATTTCCATTTTTTCCAAAATTGTTATAAATTAAATGTTGAATACTTTAAATATCTTTCTAATTGCACCATGCATTTTTTTTTGTTTTCTATGTTTGTCAGCAATATGCCTCTAATCTGACACATACTACTCTCGGATTATTCTCTGTAATTCTGATAAATTGAGTTACTTTACTAAAAACTAAATGATGTATCTTATATGACATAATGAGTTATGAAGTAGAAGTAATCCAATCACATCCCCTAAAAGAATGGGCAAACTGCAAGAATATTGATAAATGACCCATAGCTCACCCATTCTAACTTTTTTGGTGTGGTCATGGAGTTTATAAAAATAAGTTTGAGGGAGTGTGGGGATGGTGTGAGGCTTGCCCTCCCATCAGAGGTTATAGTGGGGTTGTCCCTTGCAAGAATCACTTGCAGACTTGGTAGCTGTATGGAAGGCTTAGGAAATGGATGTAGACTTTGCAGTTATGGCAGCTGGGAGGTGGAATACTGAAGATGAATAAGCGCAGAAGCATCTTCATATGTTTTGGGAATTTGTATGATGTTATTTGGTAAACAAGTGCCTAGAAAGTGGTAATTTTGCCATTTAGGGGATGTGGGGGGTGAAGATCATAGATAGAAGGCATCCATGAAAATTAAAATCCAGTTTTTAGGTGTATGGGTGTACAGCTTAATAGCAAAAAAATGGAAAAGTAATTTTGACTGGGAAATTCTAGAAATAGTATAAAACTGTACAGACAGGTTGGTATGTGTGCAAAAAGACAAAGCAGGAAAAGTGAGGGTTAAGAGAGAGTGGCAAAACCTAAGGCTATATTATAATATAGGATTATATAGGACTATAATAATGGAGCTTTGATTACTGTAGGGCTAAGATGAAGTTATAGCTACATAAAAAATATATAGAGGAGGGCGGGGGTTGTTTAAATTTTTGAATGATGATAATGAATATGTTATACTGTTTTCAGCTGTATCTAGAATGTTGAATAACTTTCAAAATATGTTGCATTATATCTCTATACCTCTCAATTGTCCAGATTAATGCAGAATGTCCAGAATTTTGCCTCATATTTTTCATGTATTCAGTCATAAAAGTTGTGATTTTCAGGCTAGTCAGTGAGATTTGACATCTAAATACTGATAGATAATTCAATTTCAGTCTTCATATCCTTCAGAAAATGTCTGCTAATGTAAAACATGTTATTTTATCGACTTTCTAAGATTGAAACAGCAATATTTCAAATCTGTCACTGGTTTCAGACTTTTGTTTGCCTATGGGTTTTGACTTTGCCCAGATTTTCTGAACCAAGAGGGTGAGATATATGTGTATCTATATTATGAGTTTTTGTGTTGAATGGTATTGTAGTGACATTTTTATGATGTAAGTGATATAAACACCCAACAAAAAATTATAAAAAAACAGAAAAACAGTTGCAGATTAATTTTTTTTGCCCTTTCAACTTTCTGGCCTTAGTTTTATGTGTTTTGGTTCCTTGACATTCCCCTCATTCGAAGCTTCACAGTAGAACCAGAGCTTCACCAGTGTGAGGGCTTGCCCCCCCCATCAGAGGCTACAGTGGGGCATGCCCCTTGCAATAATCACTTGCAGACTTGGTAGCTGTATAGATGGTTTAGAAAATGGATGTAGACTTTGCAGATATGGCAGGTGGGAGGTGGAATACTGAAGATGTAGAACTGTTTAGAAAAGAAAAGAAACTGACACTTTATTATTTTGCTCATTAAAGTGTTTTTAAAACACAAAATTCTTAAGTAGAGAAATACTCAGCTCTAGTAAATAACAGAAGGGTAGGTACATTTACTATTTTAAGATATTTCAAGATAGATAATTGTTGTAAAGAGGTGGGATGACATTTTCTTTTATTAAACCTGCTTGATAACAACATATTGGAAATAGTGGCTGCTTTGTGTTAGAAGGGGAATGGGACTAGCGCAATCAAAGGTGTCATATGATTTTGTTTCATTTGTGGTTCATACATATCTGTGGTCTTCAGACTAAATAACTTCATTTCTTGGCAATCACCTTTTCAAATTCAATAATAAAAAAGAAAATAAAACATTACTTATTGTCATAACAAAGCATCACATTGTCACAACAAAGCGTCACAAAAATGAACCCAAAAAAAGACACACAGATGGCATATGGACTAAACCAATGATTCATTCTCTTGCTAACAATATCAGAAAAAATCATTATTCATTCTCTTTACTTATTCAATATAAAACTCTGTGCAAGTCAAGGATTCTTTTTTATTCTTAAGAATAAAGTGGAATATCTTGTTAAAAGTATAAGAAAGCTTAACTCTTAACTCTTAAATCAATTATATCCCTAGGCATTTTGCACTCATGCATAATGTAACCTTTGAGCCCACACTTTAAAAAAATAAGCAAAAGTGCAAAGTACCTCCTTCCTCATATAAAAGCAAGTGAGGTATGGATTATGCAGTGATACACTACTCACCCCATGCCCTTACAATTAAACAACAGCATTCCTAAGTTCACCACTACATATGTATTATTGACAGACAGACACACACACACACACACACACACACATATATATATATATATATATATATATATATATATATATATATATATATATATATATATACATACAAACACATATTATGTTATTGTTTTCTGGAATTTAATTATATAAATACCATACTGTATTACTTACTTTCACAAAGTCTGTAATTCACTGTCAATAAAATGTGTTCTTGCTAGTCATTTTCTGTTAACTGCTACATGTTTAGATTTATTTTTGTAGCTTTTTTTTTTTTTTTTTTTGCTTTGGTCCCCTCCGAAAATGGGACTCGGTTATCAAAACATACATAAGTATTGAATGCTTGATAAGAATACCCTGAAATTATTAAAACCTCAAATAACAGTATTTCATCTTTTAACACAGTCGATCTCACCTCTGTTAAAGTGCATCTTATCTTGTCATACATGGTACATTATATATTTCTATATGGAAATCAGACTGAACTCAGACATATGAAGTATATAAGCATCCTGACATGGAGGGAAGTATATATGCACAGTAAAGGAATAAGACATCCCCAGAAACTAAAAATGGCTACTTCAGACAGAAAATGAATGAACCCCAAGAACACAAAAAAACTTTTACTCTTCCTTTTCAAATAATGCCAGTGTATGCCAGCAGTATATTATGTTTGCAGATGGGTAATACAGGTTTACACACAGCTAGTGTTTATTAGTTGCTCAGGCATCATCCTTAAGAACAGTCCACAACTGCATAGCTATAAATATATAACTCACACCCAAACATGGTTTATTGCTAAATTATATTTAAATGTTATTTTGAAAATTACATATTTAATTGATGAGAAAGCCTTAATTGCATTATTGGGATATGTAACATGAAACTGTCATCAGCAGTTTGATTATAATTGCAGTAGAGATATGATTAGATTTTTGGATGTGGGCACCAGTATTTCGGAAGGGGTTTACTTGCAATTGACATAATAATAGCTTATCTCTGAAACAAAATTCCCCTGCAAATTAAACATTGTGACTCCCTAGCATCCTTCAAATCTAGATTGTATAAATGAATTGGCTCAAATAAATTTGCTCCTGGAATTATCTGCTTTTCCCTTCTTGAGAATGGGGTACAGTGGAATGGGGGTGATGGTAACGTGAGCATGTTCTTTTTATCAACTTCCTCGAAACTCATATGAATCCTATGAATAATGATGTAAGAGATAACATTATATTCTGTTACAATAGTATCATCTACAGTTTGTTGAAAAGATTGCCTCATGAGGGCACTTCATTGGAATTGTAATGAATAATAGCAATTGGTTAAACACCATGTATGAGCTGTATAAAGAAATTTCAAGGCTGAGGAACAGAAGATATAATAGTGGCAGTCTGTATAAAGAAGCTGAATTTGTTCTAAATGTATTCATATCAGATAAACTTTGTGTCTTAACTAACAAGTTCAAGTAAGTTTAGATTCTGTACAACACATAATTACAACAGGAGACTGGAGAGTGATAATATTATTAATTATAACAGTCTTTTTTATGCACTGCTAAGAAGTTATCTAATTTTTACTTTGGAAAAATATTAAAATCAGAGCTGTAACCAGCTATTGTGGTTTCTGGTACAGTTTACTAATCTGAGGTCCCCTTCCTCAACTCATGCAATAAAAGTTTTTTTTCTTCTGAATAGAGAAGCAACAAAAAAGTCAAGGGTCTTCTTATTTCTGATGAGTAGTTTCAGAATAATAGTAGTAAACTGCTTGCTACATTTATTCTGAATACTACAGGAGGCACTGAAGCCATACTGTTTCAGCCCTGACAGCAAATACAATCCTGGCATTCAGAAACAGAATGCTGACATTGTACTACCACAGGTCTGCATCTACACATCACACCTCCTGATACCGGGCACATGGGGCAGCTGCTGTGCTAATTATGAAAACGGGAGCTGCTTACCCAGAAACATGCAGAAGATACTGGCATAAGGCATATGGTGACTGTAATTCAATAATTGTAGTAGATCTGGACAAATGTACATGCCATGTCTTTTACAATGGTGAAATGAGAGGTACATTTGGAAACCACACACTTGAGCATACTAAAGGTAAAGTACTACACAACAAATGCCCTGACCAGAGGTAATACTGAGTGGACCACATGTGTATTTTCCGTATCTAAAATCAGTTTCACAATGTAATTTAGATTCTCACATCATAGGTGATTAAATCAAAGGGCAGATTTTCAGTTAGGACTGTTCTGAAGCTAAGGCTAAGCAAGAAACTATAAATAATGGACTTTTTGACTGGGTAAGAAAAAACAAATCTGGAATATTTATACAGTGCCTTTGCAATGCATATTTTTCAGAGGAGGGGAACACCACAGAGACATAAGGACAACAAGCAAATTCCAAATATGCTTATCTGGAGGTCAGGGTCAAACCTTGTACCTTGGAAGAGAATAATGTAACCATTTTGCCAACTAGTCTCCATGTACAAATTGGCAAAAAGGGGGTTGATGCCAATGTTGAGATTGAAAAAGAATGTACTTCTTTTCCAGTGATTGGTAGCAGTATGTTATCAGCATATAGGATATGCATAAGACCAGAAAAATCTATAGAGGCATCCTTTATGGAAAAATGTAGAGGACTTAAGCTGCAGCACACTAGCAAAGTGATGAGTAACCTTACCAATAGGTCCCATTATAACAGACTTTTTGTGTTCCTTAACAATGGATTCAAAAAAGGGGGGAATTCTTTTTTAGCTGCTTTAGAAGTTAAGAGTGACTGTCAGACTTAGAAGGATTGCTTTAAATCACCATGTCCACACATTGTTACAGATGGGGTCAGACAGAGCACTGTAGTTTTACTAGATATGTTGAAGCATTTATCTAGCATGTATAACATAGGCCCTGCTTCCGTAGTATGAATACATACTGCCTATCTGAAACTAGGGCATAGACCCTTCTAAATAAATAATATGATCTTAAATTTAATACTGTTTTTCCCCTTATAGTGTGCATCATATTCCTCATACATGGTTACAAGGAAACTGAGCTGTGAGGCCATTTTCACCTTGCCAGTACCCACCCTTAGACCTTGCATCTGTTTTCAAGAAGGGCCAGTCCAGTCACACCAAAGGAGCTGGAGAGATGGAAGGGTATTCATAAATATAAATATGTATATATATATATATATATATATATATATATATATATATATATATATATTGGGTAAGATAGGGTTATATTGGCTAGCCTTACCTATATGCACGGCACAGATCACCCCTGTGGAATCTATATGAAACTGAGTTTATTGAAAAAGCCTGCAATCTTTCATGGTAGTTTAGTTCTTTTAAGCCCAGAATTTATTAGTTACAAACTTCTGGGTTCTTTCCAACTGTCTAACATGCTTAGTAAGGTACAACTAAAAGGGGCATTGTACTTAATGATGGGTCTAATCAGTGCAGAGTACAAAGAGCTGAGGACTTCTTTTAATCTGAAAGAAATACTTTTTCCTATGAGCTCTGCAAGGTAAAGTATGTCTTACCATTGCTGGAATGTGATAGTCGAATGTGAGTATGATGTCCACACAAGAACCTCAGTCTCTTATGACATTTTCATTTTGAATTGGTACATTATCCATGCTATAAACTGGAAGTGGAGAACACTGATCAAATGCTGCAATGTTGAACTTTTTGGCATTGAGTTTGGGCCCATTTTTAGAATATCAACTATTGACAAGTATAAGCTCCTGTTGGAACACTTCTATGTCAGTGGGCAACTTGACAATTACTCTCAGCTTACAATCATCAGTGAACTTTGCTTAACAGTGATCCTGTTTCGATAAGTGGCGATATGAGAAGCAGATACCAAATATCAGAGGTCCCATAGCATATCACTGAGGAAATCCACTGGCCACCGTCATGCTTTCAGGAGATGCACCCCCTAATCCTGCTATATGAGTCCTGTTTCTAAGCCAGCTGTCAATCCACCTAACCATGTATGAGTCAATTTGGAGCTCCTTCACCCTGTTTATTATATTTTCATTTGGTTTGGTATCAACTCTCTTGACAAGGTAAAGACATGCTGTATGTATAGCTTTTCCACAGACCTTGGCATGAACTTGCAATGAAGTTCACAAGATTCATTTGACAGGATTTGCCCTTCACAAAACCAAACTGATGGGGGTCAAGTCCAATAAGAGTTTTGATATCATAGTTAATTAGGTCAGTTAGGTCAGTTATGATACATTCTATGGCTTTGTATATGAGACTCATTAGGGTAATAGGTCTGTATTTCCTAGTGTCAGTGGTGGGGGTCACATTTGCCTAGTGGCATCACAGCAGCTGCCTATCACTCCCATGTTACATAGCCAGTTGCTAGGCTCAAATAGAAGAAATGGAGGAATGGACCTGCAAATGCTTATTTACTTCTATTAATTAGTTAGCCAGGCATGTTGTCAGGCCCCATGGGTGAGATATTACTCATTTTGCAAAGTACCTTTAAGACATACTCTTTTATGTTGGTTTCATGATAAATAAAATACGCATTTTAGAAGTTTGTGTAATTCAAATTATTATAGCTAATATCTCTTGATAGATGAATATAAACGAGATGACATTTAATGTTTATATGTAATACAATTTAATTTTTATAAGTTCACATTTTGTTATAGCCTAGTCTACCAAAATTATCTCACTTTCTCATTTTATTTACAAACTAACCACTTGTGAAATAATTTAAGAAACATGCCTCCAAGCAGCACAGCAGGTACAGCTAGCTTATGAATCTCTGAACTATGGATATTACAGCCTTCTCACCATCTAGGGACGGCTTGCACCTGTCACCTCTGGGCTTTCGGATATTTGCAAAGGCTCTTGCTACCCCCATAGTGCCTTTTTTAGGCAAGGCTCAAAAGACAAACCCACCTCCATAGGTATCACAAGGGATAAGAAACTAAGAGTAATGGTACTCAATGCCAGAAGTCTAAACCTCAAGATGCACGCACTCGAAACTCTCCTTAGCATGGAGAACATTGATATCTGTGCAGTGACAGAAACCTGGTTCAAGGCTCCCGAGAGCACCCCAGCACTACCAGGTTATACCTCATATCATGCTTTTCGGCCCCAAAACTTGGACCGAACCACAAAAGGAGGGGGAGTATCAATATTTGTCAAAGATACCCACACCTCCAAGTTGGTGGTACAGCATGAAGCATCAGAGACTATCCATGTGCAACTAACAGTGGGTAAAACTGCCTTCCAGTTTATAGCCTGCTACAGACCACCCTCCCAAACCCAGGAACCCCACTCGGCCTTCCTGCGAACACTGGAAAATATGAAGGTCTCTCCAAACACCATTATATTGGGTGACTTCAACTATCCAAACATAGACTGGGAGCATTATTCTAGCTCCAACACCCTAGCCCAAAGGTTCCTAGAATTTATAAACTCAAATGCTATGGAACAACTTGTTACCACTCCCACAAGAGGGGAAAACATACTGGACTTGATCATCACCAACATGGGGACTTTATGCTCCAGACCAGAAGTGTATCCCTCACTGGTAAGATCAGACCATAAACTAATCTCACTGGATATTCACATCCCGACCCCACCCCCTGCCCAGAAAACCACAGTGAAAAACTTCTCTAAAGCAAATTTCACACTCCTCAAAACCGAGGTGGAATCCTTCAAAACCCCCGGGCCTGTGGAAAATACAGCCCGGACTGCAGAATCCTTTATAAACACATTCTATGAACACCTTCAGGAATGCATGGATCATGCAATCCCAAATAAAACCAAGACCCAATCCTCCAAAGGCAGACGTCCTGTCTGGTGGACCCCAGCCATAAACAAGCTATACAATAGAAGGAGGAAGCTACTACATGATAGAGAAAATCCCAAAAAAGGAAGGCATCCCTGATAAGTATTAGCAAAAAACTACGGGCACTCATAAAATCGTCTAAGGCCAGCTTCAAGAGAAAAATTGCACAGGACACTAAGAATAATCACAAGGCTTTCTTTAGTTATGTTAGTAACCTGGGTGGGAATTCCCAGATATGCTCTGAATTAGTCCAAAATGACAAAAAATACACCGAACCCACAGGCATTGCCAACATGCTAGCTGACAGGTTCAGCGCAAACATCTCCCCCCCCTCCCCACCAAAAGGGCAAATATCTATACAAGCAGAGTGCTGCCCCCCTGACATCTCAGATGCTCAGGTAAGAGCCGCCCTCTCCAAAACAAAAAACACAGCATCAATGGGACCAGACAGTGTCCCGGGCTGCGTCCTGCATGAACTCCAAGAAGAGCTAAACCCAAACATAAAACTACTGTTCAGTCTCAGCCTTACGATAGGATATGTACCCAAAGAGTGGCGTACAGCAACAGTGGTCCCTCTCCACAAAGGTGGTGCCTCAACGGATCCTGGAAACTATCGCCCCATAAGCCTGACTAGCTTGGTCTGCAAAGCTATGGAAAGGATAATCATGGACCTCAGAAATAAAGATATTGGGGACCTGCATACACTGGATCCTACCCAGTTTGACTTTGTGAAGGGCATATCCTGCCTCGTAAACCTGGTCGATTTCTTTGAAACAGTCACCAAGGTCATTGACGAGGGGAAGGTGGTCCACACAGCCTACCTGGACCTCGCAAAAGCCTTGGATACAATACCCCACTCGGGCATTATAGATAAGCTCACCAGCTTAAATATAAACCCCTATGTCACTAGATGGGTTGCAAACTGGCTCAAGGACAGAACCCACATGGTTAGAATTGCTGGAGCCATGTCAGACTCCAAACCAGTAACAAGTGGCATCCCACAAGGATCAGTCCTGGGACCTCTCTTGTTCGGTTTATATTTCTCGGAGGTACAGGCCAACACAGAAGGACTGTGGCTGACCACGTTCACAGATGACTGCAAACTGGGCGCCATAATCGACTCTCCAGCCGACACAAGCATCCTCCAAAAGGGCCTCATAGAAACAGACAACTGGTGCCAGAGGTATGGCCTCAAGCTAAACGTCAAAAAGTGTACAGTCATCCCCTTTGGCAAAAACAAAGTGCCCACAGATTACCACATAGGTGGTAATCCATTAAGTACAGAAGAAGTAATTAGGGACCTGGGGACCCATGTTGATAGCAATCTCTCATTTGACAACCACGTGGCCAAAGTGGTTAAAAAACATTTTATATAGCCCACCTAATCATGAAGGGGTTCACATCTAGATCAGGGGAGGTCATCGTGCCTCTTTACTCATCCCGCATCAGGCCCATAATTGAGTACAATGCCCCTTTTGGGATGTACCTTACCAGACACCTGCAGCAACTGGAAAGACCCCAAAAGTACCTCACCAAGAGGATCAAAGGGCTCAAACAGATGCAATATGCTGCTTGGTTAAAGAAACTCCAGCTCTACTTAGTGGCATACTGCCTGCTCAGAGGCGATCTGTGCCTGACGTATTTATGAGGTCCATGATGATCCTTTCCATAGCTTTGCAGACCAAGCTAGTCAGGTTTATGCGGCGATAGTTTCCAGGATCCATTGAGGCACCACCTTTGTGGAGAGGGACCACTGTTGCTGTACACCACTCTTTGGGTACATATCCTGTAGTAAGGCTGAGACTGAACAGTAGTTTTAGGTTTGGGTTTAGCTCTTCTTGGAGTTCATGTAGGACGCAGCCCGGGACACCGTCTGGTCCCATTGATGCTGTGTTTTTTGCTTTGGAGAGGGCAGCACTCTGCTGGGATAGATATTTGCCTTTTGGTGGGAGAAGTTTGCTGAACCTATCAGCTAGGATGTTGGCAATGTCTGTGGGTTCAGTGTATTTTTTTGTCATTTTGGACTAATTTTGAGCATATCTGGAATTCCCACCCAGGTTCCTAACATAACTAAAGAAAGCCTTGTGATTATCCTTAGTGTCCTGTGCAATTTTTCTCTCTAAGCTGGCCTTAGACAATTTTATGAGTGCCCGTAGTTTTTTGTTAATACTGATCAGAGATGCCTTCCCTTTTTGGGATTTTGCTCTATCAAGTAGTAGCTTCCTCCTTCTATTGTATAATTTGTTTATGGCTGGGGTCCACCAGACAGGATGTCTGCCTTTGGAGAATTGGGTCTTGGTTTTATTTGGGATTGCATGATCCATGCATTCCTGAAGGTGTTCATAGAATGCGTTTATAAAGGATTCTGCAGTCTGGGCTGTATTTTCCACAGGCCCGGGGGCTTTAAAGGATTCCACCTCGGTTTTGAGGAGTGTGAAATTTGCTTTAGAGAAGTTTTTCACTGTGGTTTTCTGGGCAGGGGGTGGGGTCAGGATGTGAATATCCAGTGAGATTAGTTTATGGTCTGATCTTACCAGTGAGGGATACACTTCTGGTCTGGAGCATAGAGTCCCCATGTTAGTGATGATCAGGTCCAGTATGTTTTCCCCTCTTGTGGGAGTGGTAACATGTTGTTCCATAGCATTTGAGTTTATAAATTCTAGGAACCTTTGGGCTAGGGTGTTGGAGCTAGAGTAATGCTCCCAGTCTAAGTTTGGGTAGTTGAAGTCGCCCAATATAATGGTGTTTGGAGAGACCTTCATATTTTTCAGTGTTCTCAGGAAGGCCAAGTGGGGTTCCTGTGTTTGGGAGGGTGGTCTGTAGCAGGCTATAAACTGGAAGGCAGTTTTACCCACTATTAGTTGCACATGGATAGTCTCTGATGCTTCGTGCTGTGCCACCAACCTGGAGGTTTGGGAATCTTTGACGAATATTGATACTCCCCCTCCTTTTGTGGTTCAGTCCAAGTTTGGGGCCGAAAAGCATGGTATGAGGTATAACCTGGTAGTGCTGGGGTGCTCTCAGGAGCCTTGAACCAGGTTTCTGTTACTGCACAGATATCGATGTTCTCCATGCTAAGGAGAGTTTTGAGTGCGTGCATCTTGAGATTTAGACTTCTGGCGTTGAGTAGCATTACTCTTAGTTTCTTATCCCTTGTGATACCTATGGAGGTGGGTTTGTCTTTTGAGCCTTGCCTAAAAAAGGCACTATGGGGGTAGCAAGAGCCTTTGCCAATATCCGAAAGCCCAGGGGTGACAGGTGCAAGCCGTCCCTAGCGAAGCATCGTGGCTTGTCGAGCATGTCATCCAGGGCTGACAGGCAGTTCACTTAATCTACATTACAACAGATGGGTAGAGCACTAGATCTACATTACAATATAGGGGCAGATGGCTAAATCTACATTACAATACATGGGTAGAGCACTAGATCTACATTACAATACCTGGGCAAATCACTAAATCTACTTTACAATACATGGGTAAAGCACTGAATCTACATTACAATACATGAGAAGATCACTAAATGTACATTACAACAGCTAGGTAGAGCATTAGCTCTACATTGCAATATATGGGCAGATGACTAAATGTACATTACAATACATGGGTAGAGCACTAGATCTACATTACAATACACGGGCAGATCAATATACATTACAATAATGGGTAGAGCACTAGATCTGCATTACAATACATGGGCAGATCAGTATACATTACAATACATGGGTAGAGCACTAGATCTACATTACAATACATAGGCAGATCACTAAAGAGCACTAGATCTACATTACAAAACATGGGCAGATCACTAAATTTACATTACAAAGCATGAGCAGAACACTAGATCTACATTATAATATATTTGCAGATTAATACATCTACATTACAATACGTGAGTAGAACACTAGATCTACATTACAATACATGGCTAGCATGCATGTGCTACTGCTATACCATTCTATACACTGTTAGAATACAACCATGAACCCAAAAGTTATCCAACTCTACCAATGTAGCAATCGAACAAAAACTGAACTATAACCCTTGAACTGAAATACAGTCCATTGTCTTCATCCTCCATTTTTCAATAAAGTCCAGGTTACCCCGATAGGTTAATCTCAGGATATCTGATTGTTTGCAGTGCCATATCTGATCATCACAGTCCTCTCCCAATGCTTTCAAATTACATGATGACAGCCACTATACATTTCCAACCAATTTCCCTCCTGCCCCCACCTACTCACGTAATTGTTTACAAATCCTGCAAACCACACAAGTGGCACAATGAACTGTCTACTGTTTCTGTACCACATGTTGAAAATACTTTCACCACCTCTTATTTCTAGGAAGATTGTTCAAGATACTCAAACCAATGGAGCCAATCTTTAGTATACTTTTGAGCACGCTTCCTTCAAAGTCATTCCAGTACTTCCTTTAACTCTTTGACCAGAAACACTGCCTCCTTATTATAGGTCAAACCAATGCTTTTCCACCTTTTTGTGATTCTACTTTCCTTAACTGCCTCCTTATTATAGGGCAAATCATGCATTTCCACCTTTTTGTGATAATAATCTTTGTGGCTACCACTATTATCCATACTAGCCTTTGTTGGTCCTCCTCTTTTCCCTCCTTTAGTCCAATACCAAAAGCATCACTTCTTCAGTAAGTCTGCACCAATGATGGGAAACTATCTTTATCATCTAGCCTGAGAGAGATCTGCATGCATATCCCGTCTGTTATTATTTTCACTCCAAAATAGTTGTACCTTGGAGAAAGAGTAATCACAGACAGCAGAGTAAAACATGTATTACTCATCTGTCAAAGGGAACAAGATCAGACCATCCTCTAAACATTATTGCATGAGATGCTAATCTTACATCTGAACTCTCTCTACCTCAGTTCAAGAAAAGTCTGATTCACTACTTTAAAAAATTATGGCTATGTCCTTGTCCAAATCCAGACTAACTGTAACCATCATTCGTGTGCACATGGAAGACTTCTACCTACACTTTATTTCTTAACTTATAAATCCTATGATCTCCTTGGATCTACTACCAGGTTAGCCTACTAGGCATTCAATACCCTATCATTCTAAAAAAAACACTGTCTAGAATTTTCATCTGAGTAAAAATGTAATAATTTGTTTGTTTATTTGTTTTTGTGTTTGTTTACATCTGTGTAAAAATCCTTTTATTTGTGTTTTATTTTGTGTTTTAAATTGTAAAAATGTAACAGTTTGTTGAATGTCTTTTTGGAGCTTTTTCCCCGGGCCTTCACTGAAAATGGACATGTATCCAGTCATACTATCCTGGTAAACAAATGTAAAATAAATAAATAAATTAACACTTCAGTTGCAGTTGTATGTGAATACAACAACATGGTAAGAGCAACTAACAGATTTTAGTCTTGTGCAGTTGTGACCTGAGTTCAAGGTATCCAAGCAAATGGCTCTAAGCAGAGTTATAGTGGGCTCATCTAATGCCTAGCAAAAGTCCCTCCCCCCAAAAAAAGACCTTGGTGAACTGTAGAAAGTCAATTGGTTCATTGGCTTCTACAGCACTGAATAGCTAACAAAAAAGGACTTCAGCAAACTGTGGAAAGCTAACTGCTTGCAATTAGTTTCTTACATATTCTACATACTCCCTCAACTGTTCAGCTGAAGAGCAGAAAAGAACTTGAATTGCCTTTTTTTACCAACATTTTGGTACATAGAAAAGCTGCAGAACTCTTGGATGGTGGCCTCTAATACTTTGCTGCTGAGGTATTTGCTGCCTTCAGTTCACCCTTGCTACTGTACTGTCTGTAAGCCATTTTCACAGCAACTTCCAAACTAAAATACAGTAAAAATTGCAGGAAATAACTATAATTGAAAAGCATTTCATTTAGTTACTTGGTTATTGCTTTATTCATATTTTTTCTACTTTATTATTTTTGTTAAAATGTTCTGCACAATTGAAAAAGAGTTATGTACTTAAAACTGAGGTATCTGACCATGGTAGCATATTTTTGTTTGCCTGAATAAAAGGTCTAGTTAAATGAAAATACATCAAAAGATTTTTAGACACAATTATTGTAATGTATTCATGTCAAGGGTAAAACAAAATAGCATGGAAACCAGAGGGGTTCATTTATTGGCAATATTTTGTAATGCTACTCTGTACCCTTCTGTACCACTGCTATAGAGCTAGTGTTTATAGGTAGTCAGCATTTGTAAGTAATCAGTTGTGTAGCTAATCAATGTTTGTAGGTAATCAGTGTTAGTAGGTAGACAAATGTTTGCAAAAAAATAAAAAAATGTCCTTATCACGATGTGTGCCCTTATTAAATTTTATATCACTAAAAAATGGAATGTCACATCTCCAATTACATGGAAAGGCTTTAGCAACCTTGCTATTAAATATATCTCATCTCACAAACTAGTGTATACAAAAACAAAATAGAAACACTATTATCAGAAATATTGGGGTTACTTACTAGATGTAATTTTTAACAAAGAAAGATAGTCTGTACACTGACATGATAAGACAATTTTATGTTATGCAATAACTGCATTATAACCAGTTTTTAGTTTTTTCTTTTTTTTCTCTTCTTTCCCTTTTTCCTCTTTATATATCTAATTATATTCCCTAATTACATTAAGTATAATAAGTGGCTAAATTTCTATATTTATCTTCTTCATAAAATATGTCCCTTATACTATCCCTCACTTTCTTAAGTGATGTTAAAAATCTTTTATACTCCATTTGATGATGAAGTGACTTCTGTTGTATATAGTGTATATATATTTCTTGTGTTATTAGTTTTTTTGAAGGTTTCCTTTTTGTATGTACTCTTTGTTTTGTGTGTTTGATTGGATGTATCACTGTTAATATCTGAAAATTCAAATAAAGAGATTTTGGGGAAAAAAAAGTAGTCAGAGCATGTGTAGGTAATCGATGTTTACAGGCTAGCAGTGCTTGTAAGTAATCAGTATCAGATTGTGTTTTTCTCCCTCCATGCAAGTATTAAACACTCTGAGAATTTTCCTGTTTTTGGTGCAGTATACCTTCTGTCTCAATCTTCTTCCTCATTGCTTAGTGACAGCTTGGTGACTGGTTCAATGACTGCTATAAAAAGTTACAATATCACGCTGTTAATTCTTTATAGTTATCATTAGCAGCATTGGGATTTATGCACCTTCCCTCACTGTGCTGGTTTCTGTTTGCAGATCTGCAAGTCTATTGCTGCAAGTCTTACCTAAGTGTGGTCTACCACCTGCAGAAGGATTAGGATTAATTTCTCAGCACATCCTGCATGTTTACCCACTGTAACGTTTGCATCAGCTGCAAATACTTCTCAATGGTATTGTCACGTTTCCTTTAGCCTACTGCCTTGCCAGACTAATTGCATTCACTTTTAAGTGCCTTCTTTGAAGGTTGGGTGTCGTGCTGGCAACTCAGCACCGTAAACATCCACTGCCAATCATTTGCGGACCGGAGTTCCATTGTGGCGACCCCTAACCGGTAAAAGTTGAAAGACATTCATTTTTTTAAATGTAATGGAATGAATAATAGCCATATTGTCTGCATCAGTAACATGATCTCTACCACTGCAGTTAACAATTAGTACCTCCGGTATTTGAATGGAATCTAACATCAGGATTAACTCCAGTATTATCAATATTTGAGCCACTTTGGAGGAAAACCATAAAACATTAAGGGACAGATTGCAAAATGATTTCTGTTTGGGGCTATCCCAAGCACTTGCATGGCACTGAATTTCACAACAGGTTTCTGTCATTTCTCCTGCTGTGCAGGCTGATGAGAAATCATACTGGCCTACTCCCAGTTCTGAAAACTAAGCCTGTCACACCAGGCCACAACACATTGAAAATTGACCCTGGTTTTGAATTCCAGTGTAAACGTCTAAAGTAGTGGTATTTGTCTATCAAGTCACTGGTTCTTTGTGTGCTAGAAAGCATCACCCCCTGAAGGCCATCAGTCTATTATATAGAAGGAAAGCTCATATGATTGCAAATAACCAGTATACAAGTTTCAGTGCAGTGTGGCCAACAATGCAGTTGTTTACCCTGTTCAAAGACTGTTCATATGCATGGCTGTGCTTTTGTAAGTTGTTTTGGTTATACACAAGGGATAATGCAAATCAGTTTTCTAAAACTAAAAATAACTTGATGCATTACACAAAATAAGTTTCATGTACATATTTAACAAACAATAAAATGTATTTTTTAGTTATTCATTTGAAAAATGTTTTAAATCATGCAATTTCACCGACTTTGTCTGTCTAATTTTGTCATTGAAAACATTTTAACAAACTGGCTTCTTTATATGGCAAATCATGAAAATCATTTGTTTGCTCCTGTAAGAGCAAAAAGAAGTGACTGACTGAGACCATTGTGCTCTGTTTTGGTGACCATCAGACCATATTTCTCCAATGTTGTACAACCATGCAGTTGGCATATAAAACTTTGGGAGGAGCTTGCCCATACCTCTCAACCTCTTGAAACAAGAAATCTGGCAGAGCCATAAATAAAAGTGTGACAGAGGCTCAAAAATAGGGACAGTTTTTAAATATTGCTCTTACAAACTTAGAAAGTTGATAGAATAACAGGTTTTGCATTAACATGAATTTTCTGAAGAGTATGGAGTCTGAAACCCAAATGTCTGTCTTTATTTTCTAACTTCAATCTTTAATGATTTTCCACTATTTTGCCAGAAAACCACAATTTTATGAAAAATGGGCCAAAAATATGAGGCAACAATCTGGACATTCTGTGAAAATCTGTACAGTTGATAGGTATGAGCTTGCCATCTATATGGATGGGGTGCAGAGGAGATTGCTTCCCTGCATAAAACAGTGATTCATGCTATCTCATTAGATGTAATACTATAGACAGCTTTCTAAGGTATGGCCCGAACACTTGTACTACAAGCATTAATGGTGTGAGTGACGTTTCATAATAGAAACATATAAACTGCATATAATGATGGTGTATAGTGACAATGCTGGGTACAATTTCTGTTATACAAAATATGGGATTTAATATTAAAACAACTCATTCAAACCTAAACCCCGGTGTGAGTGACGTTTCATAATAGAAACATATAAACTGCATATAATGATGGTGTATAGTGACAATGCTGGGTACAATTTCTGTTATACAAAATATGGGATTTAATATTAAAACAACTCATTCAAACCTAAAGGTGAGTTCCAGTGACCAATGGTATATTTGGTTCTGGTCAAGGCCTTCTTCTTGCTCGGATATTCCCAGCAGTCACTAGTCCAGCACATTTGGAATTTCTGCCTCTTGCACTTCTATAACTTACTATATGTGTGAAAATAACACCACTCAACACAGAAATGCTACCAACATTTGTGAAAAAGAATAACATCTGGAGCTCAGGTGACAGCTGACAGCTGCAAATTATTAAAGCAAAGAAACATTGGTTTGCTGTAGTAGAACAGTATAAGTAATTTTGTGATCTTACTAAGATGAGGGCTACATTAATCATGTTGACAAATTCTCTGTAGCTCATTCGGGAGACTTCACTTCCACATTTGTACATAGAAAAGGAAGAATGTTTTGCTAATTAATCAGAGGCTTAGCCCAATACATGCTACACTTACAGATATTAAAAAGGCAAACATACATTAGTTAATCTGAAAGCTGATGAACTGTATGAAAATAAGGAAATTAAATATCACACCCTGGGCAAAAATGTCTCGGTCAGCAGAGAGACTAGGGTTTAACTGGGAAAAGCTGCAGCTAAGCCAAATAATATTTAATACGGCAAGAATTTCATATTATACAACAGGATCTGTTTGAGTACAGGACCATTTTGATAAATATGATTTCTCATGTAGCACTTCTTATGAAAGATGCTGGATTTCTATTAGAATAGCAAGCTGAATCCTTTTAACTGGTGTAAGGTTTGTACGTTAAATTTCATCATCATCACCACACATATTTGTTTGATTTACCTCGTATACAAAAGAAGAAGCAGGACACTGTATACTTTTCTCCATCAGGCTCTTAGAAGTGAAATAAAATAACAAATCACAGATCATACACTTTAAGTAGTACATTGTATTATAGTGCAACACATTGTTATCTGGCATATTGTTGCATGAACATTGATATAAATGTATAAATACACTGTATTTTAGTCTTTAAAAATCGCTAGACAGATGACAACTACTTCCTATAATGAAGTGTGACAACTTATGAACTGTGATCTAACTGTAAATGTACAAAATGTTTTGTGTTTTTTATGGTAACAACTATCACGCTGCATAGATTTTTTTTCCTCTAGCCTCCACTGTTAACATGTATTATCCAGTAAGATAAAATGAGTGACAAAATAAACAAAAATTCATGTTACATATGATAGCTGCTGCACATAGGGATGGACATCTGGGCAGTATAGCCCTAAGAGATGTGGCTATTAGACACTAATAGGCATCATCTTATTGTCCTGGGTATGACTCCTTCAGTCTCCATTTTCATAAAATGCAATTCTGTTTCAGTTGTATAATCAGAACGTGCACTCAGGTCACTCACCTAAAGTGGCACTTTTGTCAAGTAGGCCTACGTGACTAATAATGTTGTAAAACAGAACATGAAGAAACAAACAATATTGTTACATCACAGTATACAACCATGGACAGAGTCTCAATCAGTCATGACAGTTTTATCTGAATTACAGAAGCTGGCTAAATACTACTGCTGTTCAACAACAGCTCCCAAGAAATGTATGTAAACAAATGGTATCTTTACAGTGTGGCTGCAAAGAGGCTGATGTGCAGTGTCATCCTGGAGCAATTTTAGAATGAAAAAATATGTGCTTTACTCTGGGAAACACATTAATGGAGGCATCATTGGCTGTCAATGTTCTACAGCCTGAACATAAGAACTGCTACTATCGACAGATAGTAGGGCTGCTGGTAAAACCACTACTTATCACATTAGTGACACGCCCTTGTGGCCCAGGTCATAACTGAAAAGGGTCTAAAAAGAACCAGTTCACTTGCCCATATAACAAATAAATAAGTTGAATTATCTGCCCTTATTTTTGCATTTCTATCCACTTAATAATAAAGGCTTGACTTTATTTACTCATTTGTTAACCCACTAGGAATAGTGATTCAGCCGCAGTCCAACCCATTTGCCAAAGGTGTATGATAACTATCCAAACAACAATATAGCAGTTATAATACAATTGATTAATAATGTTTAATAGTCAACCAGTTCACAAGAAATATGTAGATGACATTAGTGTTTAGTATGCTGACAGTGTAAAAGAATGATAAAAAGAAATGTAGCATAGTATTTATAACACAGATGAGTACAGGCAGCTACACAATTCAGCTAAGTATTAAGTATAAATTGTTAAATATTTACAGACTCTAGAGTTTCAATGCAGTTATTAACTTTGCCATTTTATGGAAAAAGCTCAGTTTAATTCCTGTAGGTGTTGTGGTAGCTTTAATTCAAACACTTAGAAGCTGTGACAATGTACACAGTTCCAAGTCATTAGGGCTACCTTGCAAAGACTTTCTCTCTGGTGAGCTGTTTATGAATACCTCTGACTGATAAGTAACTTATTGACAAATGGATTTGTTTAAACTGTCACTGAGAATATGAAATGTGAGGTAATGCAACACACCAGTATTAGACCTTATGCAAAATTATGGCAATGCCATAGCAATAGAAACTAAAGATAATAATTGGAAATTCACAAGATCAAAGCACTAGATTTGGAAAAAGAACACATGATAGCATGGAAATGTGACTGCCAAAAATACAAGAAACACATAAACTAAAAGAACAAACTGCAAGAAAAACATCAAAAACTTATTAGGCTAATCATGTGCTTGGAGCATGAACTGCTAGTCAGCATTATTAGGAAGGAACAAAGATAACTATATATACAAGAGAACTGTACTCTAGTGACATTAAAGCCACAAAAAATAACTCACACTGGTCCATTAATGAAAGAAGAAGCAACAATTTTTCTGTATAACTGATGAGGGAAATTGTTTAACATTTTCTGCTGGTATGCCCAAGTCTGTTGTAGGAATTAGTAGAAATACAATTCACAACAACTCAGGAGGTATGTACCTACACCAGTAAAGCAAGCAACCTATTATATAATACATTAATGCTTTTTCATGGCGGAGCTTAGCTAAATAAAGATCACTAATGTAAATTTACTCTGTTAGGGAACAGGGAAGCTTATTAGGCATACAGTCTGTAAATACTTACTGACTGGGCACACTTACTGAATGTCACACTTGTGCACTTCTGGTGATCACAAGTGTCACTCATTTAGCAGTGCTAGTTTAATTTGTCAAGCAGGAGATTATGCATGCAAAGAGATGGAGGAATGGTATAACACAGTACCAACTTTTTCCCTTTCTTTGCATTTGTGCGATATTAAAGTTAGGGTGTGTATGTGTGTGTGTGTGTGGGGGGGGGGGTTGCTGACGGTACAGCCCTCCCACATGAGGATTACAGAGAGACATCTCCCTTGCAAAAATACTTATTATTTATTTACTTTTGCTGTATTTTTCTGTATTAGATTATCTATATGATTACTCAGGTAACATCAAAGGTTGCAAGCCTAGCGAATAACCAGAGGTTAGACTCAAACTCTATATGTTGCATGTATGATTTAAAGACCTCAACCATTATGTCAAATCCTCCCCCATATTTATTAGATAATTACTTGTGACAGAATGATCAAGGGTTTTAGAAGATGTGGTTATTCACTGGGCTACTATACACAGTTACATTGGATGCAGTTAGGTACCCCTTAACCCCCTACTCATGGTGTACCAACATGTAAAAATCTGAGTATAGTCAGGGGCATAATCTTCAGTTTTGTAGAATACTGGGATGCTATATGCAACTTTGACAACAAAAGTGTAGAAATAGTGGCTTTGGGTTATTGCATGAAAGGTAGTGAGGTCTTACTTCCTATGTTTATAACAGGTTAGAAACAAATAAGAATTTGAAGATGAGTTTTAGCATAATTGATATGAAAATTTACATAACTCACATGAAGAAACACTCTATGTTGACCTACAGAAACCTGGAGAGGTGTCAACATGAGCAAACCAAGTCTTGACAGTAAAAATATACATTAATGTATATCATGCATAAGACCTTTAAGGGTCATCACTTTTACTGACAATGAGGAAGCAGGAAAGGAAAGTTAAATATAACATCTTTCGAAAATTTCAGAACAAGATGACTACAATTAATGATTTGTAAAAGGTTAATTGGAAAAGACTGTCTTTACCTAGAGGAAGCCAGTAATGCCAGTATTGTTTACTCTCTGGTGAGACTTTCCATCAGCTCTGAAATTATTTAGGTTGGCTAAAAGCATTGAAGAAAAAGTCAGCAATAACAATGACAAACTAAAAAAATATGCAACAACCAAAAAGAAGCTGGAACATGGTCCCATATTTAAAAAAAATATTATGGTGGAAGATAACTTGTAAGATAGAAAGGTTGTGCCAGAAACACAAGGTATATGAAGGAATACAGTATTGACTAATACTGAGAGAACCTAAAGAAGTGATATTATATTAAGAAAGACTTTACACACATAACCCACTGCTAGACACGAGAGAGTTAAAAATAGTTGACCTTGTGGGGAGTGGCCAAGATGAGAACTGAGTAACAGCACTTTATCTCTGCTCTGCCTTTTTTAAATATCTATGTCAGGATTTTTTGAATTTAACTATCCTATTTTTGTTTGTTTTTTTTTTACATATTTGGAATCTTTTAACCATCCTCTGGGATAATATATAAAAATTTCTTTAATTTTTATATTTTTTCCTGTCAAAGTACTAGAGAAAATATTTTGGCTCCAGGCTACAAAATGAGCTTCACCAAAACTTCTCTCCAAGAAACAACTATTAAGAAGGAACTTCAGTCACTATTATCTAATATTCAAGAATTGACAACACAGTTTGATAGAATGGATGTAAAACTGGACAATTTTAAAGAAAAATGTTCCCAACAAATGGAAATGCTATATGAAGACCTCAAACAATAAAAGAGACAGATTACAAGAATAGAAACTTCATTGAATGATATGGACACTAGAATTCAAGAAGGTGAGTATAATATAGACTTTCTCTTAAAACAAAATATCCTTTTACAAACAAAAGTTGATCTAAAGAATAGATCAAGAAGAAATAATATTAGGATCTTTGGGCTACCTGATAATGTCGAAGAAAGTAATATGGAAAAGTTCTTAACTTCTTGGCTTCCTGAGATATTACAGCTTTCTGAAGCTCTTTCATATGGAGTGGAGAGGGCCCACATGTCCTTGACTTCTTCAAAAAAAGGTAAAACCAATTCTACAAAATCTGTTATAGTGAAAATTCTATCATCACATGATAAGGAGATAGTGCTAAAGACTGCATGGGCTAAATCTCATATTAAATATAAAGCTAATGTCATACGCTTTGATAATAATTACTCATCTGCTGTAATAGCCAAAAGAAAACATTTCCTGCCAATGCTTAAAAAACTTAAAAAGGCCCAAATAAAGTCTCATTTATTATTTCCAGCCAGATTAAAAATATTTCTTCAAGATGGTCAAACAATATTTGATGACCCAGAAACTGCCATCACTTTTATTAAGACAAGAAAGCTGCTTGATAAAATAGAAGAAATGGACTGGGCAAATGCCAGTCTTAAAAGAAATGCAGACAATAGTTCCTGGAAGACTTCTGAACATAAAAAGAAACTCAAGAATAAATGAATAATTAAAACATTCTACACTGGCTTTTCTTTATTCAAGATTTATTACATAAACCAGAAGTTGGGGAGATGAAAATGGTTCAATAGGTGAGTTTTTGTTGTTTAAATCTTTTTTTTAATGATATATAGCTGTTTCAATGACATTTTCATAGTATATTATTAGTAAATCTAGTTTACTTTATTATATGTGGCTTGATAATTATAGCAACTGAATACTACTTATTTTATATATTATTCTCTTGTTTTACTTGCTGATCATTACTATTGATGCTCCGTATAATTTAGGAATGAAATCCGTGGTGTCATGGTGACTAAAACAAGTACGGAGACATAAAGATGGTGAAATGAGGGTCTTTGGTACTGTAGAAATAGTTTTGTTTTGTTTTTTTGTTACCTTCTCTCTATTCAAAGGGAGGCTTTTGATAGATATTGTTGCTGTGTTGTTACTTTGTTAAAAATATTTTTGTCCTGGTAGTGGGGTTCATTGGTGGTTGTGGTGATAGACATTGGAAGGGATTTTGGTAAACTGATGTGACTTGGTTTTGAGCTTGGGTGTTTGATGAAAGCAGGGACTGTGTAGATGTGGTGTAGAACAGATGTTTTTTGTGAAGTTACTGGTGGTGGGATTCCTTGATTATCTAGTTATAGGCTGGTTTTGAATTTGCTGGAATTTGTTGCAGAGAAATGGAGGGTTTGTTTTTGGTTGATGCATCAATGGTGGTCTGGTGGTTTGTTGAGCTTGAAAGATGGAGTTTGTCATGTTTATTGTATTGAATGTAAGTTCCCTTTTCTCTCTCTCTCTCTCTCTCTCTCTTTCTCTCTTTTTTTTTTTGTTTTGTTTTGTCCCGGAGTTGCCCGAGGTAATCTGCTGCTTTGGCAGTGAAAAGTTGCTTACAGTTTTCCTCATGAGCCCCGCGAATATGATTTGAAATACAGATTTGTGATGCGTTCGCATCACGGCTGGTAGATATGAAGATAGAAAAAAGTGTCATTCCCATGGAGATGTATACCTTACGAACTCTGAGCTGAGGAACTCCGCAACATAAAATAATAGCCGGAATAGCTGGTCTCTAATGCCAATTAGAGGAGAAAAGAGAGAAACACAGTTAAGTGATCTGCTTAACATGACTGTACCATTAAAATATTTATTGACTTTACTAGACATATAGTTCTGATATATTTAGAATCTTGTATTTTTAACATATCCCTTCATAGTTTGTGTTTATATAAGTTGTGCATTTTCTGCATTATATAACAAACATGTAAGAGCCTAGGAACACCACCAAAATTCTGTAAAATCATTGTATGAGACCTGAACTGGATTTTATGTTGTTCTTACAGATGTTAGAAGCCAGAATTGGGAATGGTTCTAGTGATTCTGTAAAAATCCATCTTTTGAAAAAACTGAAAAAAGATGTCAAATATCTGAATGCAAGTCATTTATTGCACCCAGCGTGGGGTGACCTGAGTTGCAGCTGTGTTTTTTCAGGTTGCAGCATCATAGTCCTCTTTAGGTGCTTCCACTTCCAGTGTGTTAATTAATGTTCTGCTGTATCCTGCAGGAGAAGGAGACTGATTAATGTTAGAAGAGATTAAAAGAAAAAAGTTAATTTCCTGGAAATGTTGTCTCTTTCTTTCTGGTCATTTCCCAGCCCTGGACCCTCCCTCCGGTGGTCGTTAACCTGTGTTGCATTCCTCCTTGAAAAGTGTAGAGGAATATGGTAGGAACTGAGGGGAAGCTGTCAGTCAGGATGTCTTGCGTCCTTGCTCTGAGCTATATGGGGGTGGGGTGGTGGTGTTACTAACCATTGGCTCAATGGCCAAGTAGACAGGGGAAGGTAGACTATGGGCTTTCAGAATGTCCATGTGATTGAATTACCTCTTTAACACTGCTTGCACACTTAGACCATTGCTAAAGAACACGTACCACTTTTGACATTCATTTAGTTGTTTTCAGAAAGCATTTAACTAGCACATTTTTTCTGTTATATTAAAGTCCTTTCAAAATCATATGTGGACCTGGTCTCTAGAAGCAAATTTGTTTAACATTTTCAGTCTGTGAGACTGAGTCTATTCTTTTCGGCTCATGAGGTTAAGCTATCAGATGTCAAAGCACAGGTCCAGCTGTCAGCAAAGGAAATTGTGTCTGTGCTTTATATTCATCACTGTAGAAAAATATACACATGACATTACACAATTGTGTTTTAGTAGATGTGAAAATAAATTCATGAATGCAAGACTGGGTGGGATAGTACATTTCCTTATAAGTCACATTTTCTTTTCTTTTTTTCTTTTGTGTAGCAGTAATGATGCTTTTGTTATGTTGATCATGTTATGTTTCAAGTCAGAGGAATCAGTTTCTCTTGCTGCTTCTTTTTGAAAAACCAGAAACAACTGTTTTTTTTTTACTTAATTTACTCTTTAACTACCTGGTTTTAGGAATAGTCCAAGAAATCCTGACTTTACCAGAGTCTCACAGTAAGGACCAAAGTTTTTCAGGGTATAGCTTGTTTGCAGATCATTATAACGAACTACTGCAAGTGAATTAGTTGTGTTTTCTGTTTTAGAAGAGCCCTCCTTATTTTGGTGGGAGGGAGAAGCTTGGAAGTTCATACTTTTTTCAGGCTGGAAGTATCTAAACGCCATATGGATTGAAATGTATTACTTTTGTATACAACTTAAACATTTCATGTAAAATGAAGGACCAGGTACATTTGTTAGTGGAAGCAAAATATTCTGGAAGCACTTTGGTGATGGTTCACTATAGGTTGGCTGCATATATACTACATTCTAGCTATCTCAAAAAAAGATTTTTATTAAAGGAATCCATGATTTTGTTATGACCTTTGCTTTATATTTATGACATGTGTTTGGTCCTTATGATATTATAAACTCAATCTGATTTACATAAAGAGAAATTTTCGCATTACATTTTTATTATATATATAATATAAGATGACTTGATGCAATATTAATGATATATTATTTCACAAAATAAAAATGAGACAGTTACATTTGATATGTTTTAGTATGTTTTTTGAATGATTATATACAAATGTATTAGATGTATTTTATTTATAATCTTTCTTTTTTTAGTCACATATACTGCCTAATAATGCAAAAGTATGCAACAACAGATATATTTAGGTGGGGATGAGAAGAGTGTTGTTACTAGATAGATGGTCAATTTAAGTGATAGATGTCACTCAAATTAGGAGTTTTTAACCTCAGGGGGTGTTAGAGAGTGTTTATGTTATTAGTATATGTTGTACATTTCTGTTAATAGTTATTATGATGTACACTAAGTTTCACAAAGTTGAATTTGATGTAAACATATCTTATTGGGATAAAGTTTTATATGGTTCATATGTAACTTGTAATTGTATTCCTTATAGTCAATTTCTATTGTGTTCTAAAACAAGGAAAAATGGAAAAATTAGTCAACAAGTAATATTCAGAAATATAAACATTTGATGGCATTTTTAAATTGTATATCATTAAACATTAATGGATTAAATAATCCTAACAAGAGAAGATCTTTGAATAAATATCTTAAACTACATAACTCTCAGCTAATATTTCTCCAAGAAACCCATCTATTAACTAAAGATATTACAAAATTGGATACCAAATCTTATAGACTTTTGATTAGCTCTGAGCATACACAAAAAAAGAGGAGTGGCCATACTATGGAAAAATACATTACCTATGCCTAAAATAATTGATACATATAAAGATAATAAAGGGATGTTATTTTCAGTTGTTATAGAATTGAATAAAATTTTGACTTTAATAAATATATATTGGATTCCTGGCATTGGACTTAAAACAGTAAAACAACATATAGATCATATAGTACAGTTTTCTAAAGGCAATATTATTCTTGCTGGAGATTTTAATTGTATTTCAGATATAAAAGATTCTAGTACTAATTGAAAAAGGAAAATTCCAGCAATAGCCAAATTATTAAATGAATTTTCAGATTCATACATGGTGAAGGATACTAATAATTTTGCAGATGCTAAATCATTGTTTTATACATTCTACTCACATAGACATAATTCATATTCAAGAATAGATAGGGTGTTAATTTCTAATATCCTAACTGATTCTCTATTAAACTCAAAAGTTATTTCATGTCCTCTTTTAGATCATAATTCCATAACATTTGATCTTATAATATATTCCATCTTTAATGTTCAAATTAAGAGGATACCTGCATATAGAACTAAACTAAAAAACTTCACTAATTTTATCTCTATAGAAGTACAAACTTTTATTGAACTTAATAACACACAGGGAACTTCTGAAATATATATCTGGGATGCTCTGAAAGCTTATTTATATGTAAAATTGTTGACTGGTATAAAAAGAAAAGAAACTCATGGGATATACAATCAAAGTTAGCTAGTTTAAGACTTGATGTTTCAATAAACCTAGATAAGAAAGCTAGAATAAATGAAATAAATACTTTGAACAATAAGTATTTAAAAATATTAAGTCATAAAACTATGATTAATTTGGAGGCATTACAATTTTTCTACATTCTTTAATTTGGAGAAGTATAAACTTGTAAATTTGTCTATAAATCCTAGATCTATGAATATTCTAGCTAACAAAACTAAAAGGTTAAATAAGTTTAATCAAATTAATGAAATATATTCTCCAACAAAAAGAAAAATGATTTCTGGTTTATCTAATATATTAAATTAGTTTAGAGAAATTTTTCTTAAAAATAAATCAATCTAATACTATAATTAATGGTACAAGAGATATTCAATCATTTATCAATAATAGCATAAAGAATAGCTTATCAGAAACACAAATCAAGCTAATAGATAAACAAATATATTTTAAAGATATACAAGATCAAATTAATAAACTTAAGCAAAATAAAGCTCCTGGTAATGATGGTATAATTTCTGAAATCTACAAAATTTTACTTTAACTTTATTATACACACTATCCAATATTGTCCAAAATAAAAACATTATACTCCCTTCTTGGAAGTATACGTTTATTTATCCTATAATAATGCCTGATAAACACCCTACACAATGTTCTTCATATAGGCCCATTTCATTGTTAAAAACAGACTATAAAATGTTTATGTCGATTTATGCTGACAGACTTAAACATTTTTGCCTTCCGTGGTAGACATGGACCAAACAGGCTTTATAATCAATAGAACTTCCTATGATAACATCAAAAGAACAATAACTTTAATTGAATCAGTGAAACTCTTAAGGAATAATTCAACTCTAGTCAGTTTAGATATCAACTGTGCTTTTGACTCAGTTAATTGGGAATATCTTTTCATTTTATTGAAGGAGTTGAATTTCTCTAATAGTTTTATTAATCTTATTGCTCAATTATATAATGGAAGTCAAGACTATATAAAAATTGGTACAAATGTATCCCAGAACATACCTATTGTAAAAGGAACCAGGCAAGGTTGCCCTGTTTCTCCTCTTTTGTTCACATTAATTATGGAACCTTGGGCAAACTTAATAAGAGATAATAGTAGTATACAAGGTTATAGACTAAGCTCCAATGAAACATCAGAAATTCAAATGTTTACTGATGATGTATTAATTACCCTTGGTGGTACTAATCATACCTTACAAGAATTGTTCAAAAACATGGATTTACTTAAAAAACTCTGGTCTTACTTTTAATAACAGTAAAACTCAAATCCTAATTGGTTCAAAAAGTTATAATGTACAAGATGAATATAAAATATATATACCTCAGTCTCAACAAATAACACATTTAGGTATAACTATAACTACTAATATTAAAGACATTTTACAAATAAATTATAGTAAAATTATATCAACTATAGAAAGTTTAATAAGTAAATGGAACAAAATTATATTCACAATGGATGAGAAACTTTCCATTATAAAGATGATATTGCTTCCAAAAAGCTTGTACATAATACAACCTATATCTATTCCCCCTACAAACTCTTTAATAAAAAAATTTAACACACTGATTAAAAAATGTTATGGCATCCATTAAAACATAGAATTGCATTATCTTATCATATGTATAGTCAGGAAAACGGAGGCATATCTTTACCAAATCTAGAAATTTACTCAATCTCATCAGTAATTAAGAAAATTGTCTATCTTATAGATGGAGAGTATTTAGCAAAATGGAAAGCAGTTATATTAAATTTATCTCAGAATACTAAAAATAAAGTTAATTCTCATCTATCAAAACTAGTAAATAATTAATTTATATGGAGTTTAAAGTATTACTTTTCCAGTTATTCCACTCAGATGTTTAAATCTACTTATGTAGTCATAATTCTAAAGGCCTTTAAGAACTATATATTTAGGTTTAGAATGTTTGAGAATTGGTTGTTTCTCATTTTCCCTATTGCCTATACACAAGGGATAGTTTTCTCTACAGATTATTCTAAAATGTCACTATTCAAACAAAAACATGTAATATTTTGGCATCAAATGATAAATAAAAATGAGGTAAAATCTATTAATACTTTTATAGTAGAATATAATTTTGATACTTTACTTTGGTTAGATTTGCAAGAATTTAGAAAAGATAAACTAGATTTAATTCCCTCATTTGCTATGAATTCAATACTCAAACTTATTCAATATTTGATTTTATCTATCCAGCATAATCTATCAGTTAAAAACAGTATATCATATATTTATTGAGCAATTAAACAAGATCTAGATGTATACTCAGATCATCATCATCTTTCGGCTTTTCCTGTTAGGGGTCGCCACAGCGGATCATCTCTTTCCATTTCTTCCTATCCTCTGCATCTTGCTGTGTCACACCAACCACCTGCATGTCCTCTCTCACCACGTCCATACACCTTATCTTAGGCCTTCCTCTTTTCCTCTTACCTGGCAGCTCCATCCTTAGCATCTTTTTCCCAATATACCCATCATCCCTCCTCAGCACATGTCCAAACCAATGCAATCTCGTCTCTCTTGCTTTGTCTCCAAACTGTCCAACATGAGCTGACCCTCTAATATACTGATTCCTAATCCTATCCATCCTAGACACACCGAGTGCAAATCTTAACATCTTTAACTCTGCCACATCCAGCTCTGACTCCTGCCGTTTTGTCAGTGCCACTGTCTCCAACCCATATAACATAGCTGGTCTCACTACCCTCTTGTAGACCTTCCCTTTCACTCTTACTGGTACCCGTCTGTCACAAATCCCTCCTGACACTCTTCTCCACCCATGCCACCCTGCCTGTACTCTCTTCTTCACCTCTCTTCCACATTCACCATTACTCTGAACTGTTGATCCCAAGTACTTAAATTCGTCCACCTTTACCAACTCTACTCCCTGCATCCTCACCATTCCTCTACTCTCCCTCTCATTTACACACATATATTCTGTCTTAGCCCTGCTGACCTTCATTCCTCTGCTCTCTAGAGCATATCTCCACCTCTCCAGAGTCTCCTCAACCTGATTCCTACTCTCACTACAGATCACAATGTCATCTGCAAACATCATAGTCCACGGGGCCTCCTGTCTGATCTCATCTGTCAACCTGTCCATCACCACTGCAAATAAGGAAGGACTCAGAGCTGATCCTTGATGTAATCCCACCTCCACCTTAAATGGATCTGTCACTCCCACTGCAGTCCTCACCACTGTCACACTACCTCGTACATATCCTGTACCACTCTTACATACTACTCTGCCACTCCCGACTTCCTCATACAATACCACAACTCTTCTCTAGGCACCCTGTCATATGCTTTCTCCAAGTCTACAAAGACACAATGCAACTCCTTCTGACCTTCTCTGTATTTCTCCAATAACACTCTCAGAGCAAACATTGCATCTGTAGTGCTCTTTCCTGGCATTAAACCATACTGCTGATCACTAATCATCACCTCCCTTCTTAACCTAGCTTCTACTACTCTTTCCCATAGCTTCAAGCTGTGACTGATCAATTTTATCCCTCTGTAGTTACTGCAGCTCTGCACATCACCCTTATTCTTAAAGATAGGTACCAAAACACTTTTTCTCCACTCCTCAGGCATCCTCTGACTTTCCAAAATTTCATTAAACAATCTAGTTAAAAATTCCACTGCCATTTCTCCTAAGCACCTCCATACTTCCATTGGGATGTCATCTGGGCCAACAGCCTTTCCATTCTTCATCCTCTTCATAGCTGTCCTTACTTCCTCCTTGTTATTTGTTTCACTTCCTGATTCACTATCCCCACATAATCCAACCTTCTCTCTCTCTCATTCTCTTCAATCATCAGCCTCTCAAAATACTCTTTCCATCTACTCAACACAAACTCCTCTCTTGTGAGTACCTTTCCCTCACTATCCTTTATCACCCTTACTTGCTGCACATCTTTCCCAGCTCTGTCCCTCTGTCTAGCCAATCGGTACAGGTCATTTTCTCCCTCTTTAGTGTCCAATCTCTCATGCAACTCTCCATACGCCTTATACTTAGCTTTCGCCACCTCTCTCTTTGCCATGCGCCTCATCTCCTTATACTCATGTCTACTTTCTTCATCTCTTTGACAATCCCACTTCTTCTTTGCGAGCCTCTTCCTCTGTATACTCTCCTGTACTTCCTCATTCCACCACCAGGTCTCCTTGTCCTCCTTCCTCTGTCCAGATGTCACACCAAGCACCTTTCTAGCAGTCTCCCTTAGAAGTTCTGCTGTAGTTACCCAGCTATTCGGTAACTCTCCACTGCCCCCCAGTGCCTGTCTTAACTCTTCCCTAAACTCCACTTCACAATCACTCTTTTTTAACTTCCACCATTTAATCCTTGGCACTGCTTTCACATTCCTCCTCCTCTTCTTGATCACCAACGTCATCCTACAGACCACCATTCTATGCTGCTTAACTACACTTTCCCCTGCCACCACTTTACAGTCTCCAATCTCCTTCAGACTGGCCCTCCTGCATAGGATATAATCCACCTGTGTGCATCTTCCTCCACTCTTGTACATCACCCTATGCTTCTCCCTCTTCTTAAAATACATATTTACCACAGCCATGTCCATCCTTTTCACAAAATCCACAATCATCTGACCTTCTGCATTCCTCTCCTTAACACCATACCTACCTATCACTTCCCCATCCTCTCTGTTCACTTCACCAACATGCCCATCAAAGTCCGCTCCAATCACTAGTCTCTCACCCTTGGGTACACTCACCGCAACTTCATCCAACTCACTCCAAAATTTCTCTTTCTCATCCATCACACACCCAACTTGTGGAGCACATACACTAACAACATTCATCATTACACCATCAATTTCGAGCTTCATAAACATCACTCTGTCAGACACTCTCTTCACATCTAAAACACATCTAAAACACTCTTGGCATATTGTTCCTTTAGTATAACCCCTACCCCATTTGTCCTGCCATCCACACCATGATAGAACAATTTGAACCCATTTCCTAAACACCTGGCCTTACTTCCCTTCCATCTGGTCCCTTGCACGCACAATATATCAGCCTTCCTTCTCTCCATCATATCAGCTAGCTCTCTTCTTATACCAGTCATACTGCCAACATTCAAAGTTCCTACCCTCACTGCTACACTCCTAACCTTCCTCTTCTCTTCCTGCCTTCGGGAATGTCTTCACCCTCCTCTTCTCCTTCGGCCAACAGTAGCCTAATTTCCACCAGCACCCTGTTGGCTAACAGTACTGGTGGCGGTCATTGTTAACCCTGGCCTCGACCGATCCAGTATGGAAATATGAAATTTTTGCGCCATAAGTGATGTGGCAGAATGTTTACGCCAGATGCCCTTCCTGATGCAACCCTCCCTGTTTATCCGGGCTTGGGACCGGCACAAAGAAATGCACTGGCTTGTGCATCCCCAGTGGCTGGGTTAGGGTTAGGGTTATACTCAGATAACGATTGGAATTCATTTTCTGTAATCAATAATTTTATTCCTTCAGAGAAAGACAAATTTAATTTCCTTCAGTCAGCCAGCAAAACTACTTCTTCTCTTAAATGGAGAATCTTCACATGGAGATTTTTACATAAACCCTTTCTCACACATAAATAAACATTGAATGGAATCATATATTTTATGATTATTTATTATTAAAGAAATTTTGGGAAGATGTTAATATTTTTTACATGCAATATTTACAGACAATTTTTTGCTCACTAAATCACTTGTATTATTCAACACACCAGTTCCAGACTGTATAAAGAAAAGCAAATATTCTTTGCTCTGGTCTATATTGTCCATTGCCAGGAAAATAATTACAAAAACCTGGAAGTCTTCATCTATTCCTTCACTTAAAGAATTTAAAGGTCTTCTCTTGGAAATATCTAAAAAATGTTGACTATTAAATCCAAATCTACAAGGAATACAAATGTATATTACCAATGGAAAAGCATACATGAACTATTAGTTAAAGAACTAGATTAAGGATTAATGCAGTAATCTTCCTTTTCTTCTTCTTTTTTCTATATCTCCTCTATCTTTTCCCTTATCTTTTTTCTACAAAAATATTAATTTAACTGATTCTGTTGTTTTGATACACAGTGAACATCACTGTATATATTGCTTTATTATAATTATTATATTAATGTTTTCAATTTTAAAATATTGTACTCCAAAAAAATTGTTCAATCTTTCTCAAAATATTTGTTCATTACAATAATGTTTTCAATAAAGCTGTTTTAATAATAATAAAAAAAATAGTTGCCCTCCTGCAATCAGACCTGAGTTACATACAAGCAGTATTTAAACAGTAACACACAATAGGTTTCTTTTAACATAATGATACTTTGACTATGTCCAAAAAAAGTTTTTAAAGTTTAAAAATGAAAGTGCTTACATCATATTAAACGTGGTTTGAATATTAAGTTCAGCTGTGTTGTTGTCCTTTGGACTCGGCTTTTGCTTTTTGTCTTTATATTTTGAGAAGGCCAAGATAAATATGTGCCTCACACATCCAAAGTACGGGTGGATTTTATGGCATAAGAGATCTCCTGGGACTATATACAGGACCAAAATATTAAAATGAAATATTCAATCATTTTAATCTTATATATTGTTTTCACAGAAATAATATGGAAAAGTAATGGTGATGACACTGCTTTAGTACCTATTACCATCAATAATAGTAAGTAGTCACTGAAAATAAAAGATTGTTAGAAACTAGTTGGAATATATGAAGGCAAGCAAGATATGGATTATGTAACCAGACAGGTCGGACCTCCTGGTGAATTTAATGCATTTCCTGATATTAGCAGTGTGACATTTTTAAATTCAAGTTCAGTATCCATGACTCTCCTTATTCAGAACATTCATTGTTAACCATTCACTTTCAGTAATATATACATACGGGGGCATGGCCAGGATGCTGACAAGTTGACAGCACTTTTCCTCAGCTCTATTATCTAAGTTATATTTCTGACAGAACATTTTAAAATCTGAGACTCCTGAATGTCTCAAACTTAACCAGTAACTTCTACTATAGTCTTTGGAAGTCGACACTGGATTATTGTGTTTAAGTTCAACTATATTCTGTCAAAATTCAAGCAGAAAGGGCTTCTTCACAGAATGAGTTATCAAAAGAACACTTCACAAAAACACTTCACAAGACCAGACAATGAAGAAGAAACTACAAACTTTAATATCTGACATGCAGGATTTAATTTTGACAAAATGGACAAAAAACTTGACTCTTTTAAAGAAAAATGTACAAAATAAATGAATCGGTTACAAGAATGTAAGACTCAGATTGTTAACATAGAAAAAACATTAAATGACATGGAAGGCAGACTCTTGGTACAAGAACATCAACTTGAGTCTCTCTCAAAACAAAATACTTTTTTAACAAACAAATTAGATGACCTAGAAAATAGGTCAAGGAGATACAACTTGTGTATTTATGGACTACCGGAAAAGACTGAAGGAAACAATATGGTAAATTTCCTCACATCCTGGCTTACAAATGTTCCGAATTTACAAATAATTTTCTTTGGATGATGAGGGAACATTTTACAGAAAACAAACAGAAGCACATAAGTCCTACGTTTATAAAAACAGATTAAAAAGATACAAAACCCTTATGAATAGGAATCCCAAAATAAAAGCTTGGTCATTCTTGCCATATCCTATTGCATGCAAACAAAATAACATTAAAACATTTGATATAGATATAATCAAAACTCTTAGAAAACATGAACTGACTTATTGGCACCAGTTACTGGACTCTGGAAAAGTTTAAACAATAGAACAAATAAGAAACAAATTTGATTTAGATAATGATCTATGGCTAAGCATACAGGATATAAGACAGTACATCTTAAACAGAATAGAAACAATGCAATTAACAATCAGACAAAATATACCTAAATTTATAGAACACTTGGTCTCTTCAACGACGTAAGATATTCATGGAAAAGGTTACTTATTAAACATCTGTAAAATAATTAAGAAAACGCAATTATGTCATACAGAGAATCTTTGAGACTACTATAAAATAAGAAATAATTAAATGCCAAATGACAATGACAAGAAATTAATACTTCTCTCCACAAAGTAAACATCTCTGTCATTGCAATGGAAACTGTTCACATGGAAATTTATTCATAGGTCCTTTATAACACCACATGAAATGGAAATAATGTTTAAACAAAATGTAGAATGTTGGAAATGTAAAAGGAACTTGAGAGCAAATTGGAGGCATATGTTTTATGATAGTCATTTACTTAAACCATTTTGGGATAAAGTTCATTTTTTTTTTGTAAATAGTTTTAATGATGATTTCCATGTGTCTAAATCTTTGATTTTGTTTAATGCTCCCATACTCCAATGTGTTGCTAGCTCAGAGTTTTCACTTTCATGCACACTACTAGCTATAGCACGCAAAACCATTACTACAAGTTGGAAAAGTGAGACTTCACGCACATTTAAGGAATACAGAAACATCATATTGAATGTATCATGAATGGAAATGAGAACCATTAGAATGAGAACAGAAAGAACCACATCTTATTACAACTCATGGAAGTAAGTGAATGAAATAATGGAGACAGATGACTGCAGTATCTCATGAAATTAAGTTTTAAATGTAAAAATGTGTAATATCTTTTAAACATAGACACCTTTGTAAATAGTTTTAGATTTTATAGTTGCTGACTGCATATAGTTGTTTACCTGTATAATGATGTTTTATATTGCAAAGTTATGAAATTATATTCATTTTGTAAAATCAATAAAAAAATTTTAAGCATAAAGAAACAGTTAATAAACCAGTTATATATACATACTAGAAGTCATGTATTGCAAATAATATTACTATCTGTATCCATGGATCTATTTAGAGTAGATTTATTTAAAAAAAAAAAAAAAAAAAAAAACATTTTTTTTTTGCCTGAATCTCCTTGTGTTCTGACTGTGCTTCTCAAACATTTTGGAAATATAGAGTATATTTCAGAGCATTTATTATAACTGTAATTGCCTTAATATTGCTACAACTCAAGTGCTGTAGGTTGCACTGCATCTGAAGTGTTTGTGTGTTGTAGCTGCTTTTCTGTATACATAGACTTCTCTGTTTCTTTAACTAAATAAGCTCTGCAAAGTTGTTTTATTGCATTCCTGCCTGTATTTCTGAGCTTTTTGCACTTTTAAAGTTTGTTTTTGCTTAGTTTAACTGGTAGGCTACACACTCAAGTGCTAGCAATTAAAGCATTTACTGTGTTTCTGTACCTAATTTCTGCTACTTTGTAAAAAAAAAAAAAAAAAAAAAAAAAAAATTCCTTGTTTCCCACCTTTACTGAACTAGAATAGTCCAGTCTTCAGGTATTGCTGATCTCTGGGCTGTGTCATAGATAGTTCCTGTGTTGCCCATATCCTTATTTGGATAGGAGGAAGCTTCTTTGTTCACCAGTGAGAGTGGGGAGCTCTGAGCAGCCTATCTGTCCCTTGAGGAGTGGTTCCAGCCCAGTGACCTGTAGCTTATTGGCCATTTTGGGCCATTTCCTATCTCTTTCTAACCCCCTGCTTTAAAGCCAGCTTTAGCGCGCTTTTGCACTTGTAATTTAAAGTTTGTCCTGTTTGTTGCATTTACCTGTTGAGGCTACACACTCAAGTGCGCTAGCCTGTGTTACATATTTATTGCATTTTCATGCTGTTTGTTGCAAAAAAGAAAAAAAAAAAAATTATCCTTGTTTCCCATCTTTCCTGACCTAGAGTAGTCCAAATACAGGCTTTGCTGTATTCTGGACTTTTGGAAAGTTCCTGTGTTGCCCATTTCCTTTCTTGGATAAAGGGAGGCTTCTTTGTTCACCGGTGGTAGTAGGGAGCTTAGAGCAGCCTATCTATCCCTGGAGGAGTGTTCCCAGCACAAGAATCTGGTAGTCTATTGGCCGTTTTGGGCCAATTTCTAGCTCTTTCAAGTCCCCCTGTATAAAACCCGCTTTGGCGCGGGTATGTGCGATTTTGCACATAGCGCAGCATCGGGCAGCTCTGGTTAATTGGGTTTAAACCATTCTCGGCTCCACAAAGTCTGCTCTTCACTTTTTCCCTTAGAACTGATCTAGTTCTCATAATAAACACCCTATTCCTACTCTAAAGCCTGGCACTTGCTCACTAAAGCAATTATATAAGTCAGCACTAAAAAACTCCCCTTGAGTACCTTGTTCCCCATTGGCCCTTTTTTTCAATTATAAAGGAATTCCCAATACTATTCTATCATGTCCAAAGGTCAGTTGTCAATCTCCTCTCCGGTCCAGCTGGTGAATATGGGAATCTTGAGGCAATGTTACAACTGCATCATGTACACAGACAACCCTCTCCTCCTCCCAACAAATTCCAACATATGTGAGAGATGCAACCATATAGCCAAACTGGGGGCTAAGCTCTCTCAACTCAGTACTGGCGTAACCAGTCAGGAGGAGAAGGAAACCACACTCACTACAATTCCAGTCTCACATAGACCTACCACTACAGCAAAACAAACACATAAACACACAAAAACATACTCGGAGGCTCTAAATAAAAATCTGCCTAAGCAGCAGAGACCTCCAAAGCAGACACCCAAGCAACCGCTACCCCAAAACAAAACACATGCAACACATAGCTCACAAAGCCAGTGTGCTGAGCAGTCACAGCCATTAAGGCTAAACAACACACCTGATACACTTGTAATAGGTGACTCTATCGTCAGGCACACTGACGTCTCACTCACCAGGCTGAACAAGGAGAAGGTCATGGTGAGCTGCCTGTCGGGTGCTAGGATCCGCCACATAACACAAGCACTCAGGTCACTCCAAGCCAAGTACAAATATGACTCAGTCATTGTCCATGCTGGTGTGAATGACCTGAGACGTACCTCCCTGGACTACATGAAAAGAGACATAGAGGAGCTCTCTGAGCATGTAGCCCAGGCCAATATGACCCTGACCTTGAGAAGCATCTTACCCTCACCAAGAATGATGCCACAATATGAAGACAAGATGATCAGTTTCAACAATTGGCTTAAGTATTGGTGTCATTCAAAGGGGATCCAATGCCTGTCTGCCTGGGATGACATGCTCGACAAGCCAAGATGCTTCGCTAGGGACAGCTTGCACCTGTCACACCTGGGCTTTCGGATATTGGCAAAGGATCTTGCCACCTCCATAGTGCCTTTTTTAGGCAAGGCTCAAAAGACAAACCCACCTCCATAGGTATCACAAGGGATAAGAAACTAAGTAATGCTACTAAACACCAGAAGTCTAAACCTCAAGATGCACGCACTCGAAACTCTCCTTAGCATGGAGAACATCGATATCTGTGCAGTAACAGAAACCTGGTTCAAGGCTCCCGAGAGCACCCCAGCACTACCAGGTTATACCTCATACCATGCTTTTCGGCCCCAAAACTTGGACCGAACCACAAAAGGAGGGGGAGTATCAATATTCGTCAAAGATACCCACACCTCCAGGTTGGTGGCACAGCACAAAGCATCAGGGAATATCCATGTGCAACTAACAGTGGGTAAAACTGCCTTCCAGTTTATAGCCTGCTACAGACCACCCTCCCAAACCCAGGAACCCCACTCGGCCTTCCTGAGAACACTGGAAAATATGAAGGTCTCTCCAAACACCATTATATTGAGTGACTTCAACCACCCAAACATAGACTGGGAGCATTACTCTACCTCCAACACCCTAGCCCAAAGGTTCCTAGAATTTATAAACTCAAATGCTATGGAACAACTTGTTACCACTCCCACAAGAGGGGAAAACATACTGGACCTGATCATCACCAACATGGGGGCTCTATGCTCCAGACCAGAAGTGTATCCCTCACTGGTAAGATTAGACCATAAACTAATCTCACTGGATACTCACATCCCGACCCCACCCCCTGCCCAGAAAACCACAGTGAAAAACTTCTCCAAAGCAAATTTCACACTCCTCAAAACCAAGGTGGAATCCTTCAAAGCCCCCAGGCCTGTGGAAAATATGGCCCAGACTGCAGAATCCTTTATAAACGCATTCTATGAACACCTTCAGGAATGCATGGATCATGCAATCCCAAATAAAACCAATCCTCAAAAGGCAGGCGTCCTGTCTGGTGGACCCCAGCCATAAACAAACTATACAATAGAAGGAGGAAGCTACTACATGATAAAGCAAAATCCCAAAAAGGGAAGGCATCTCTGATCAGTATTAGCAAAAAACTATGGGCACTCATAAAATCGTCTAAGGCCAGCTTCAAGAGAAAAATTGCACAGGACACTAAGGATAATCACGAGGCTTTCTTTAGTTATGTTAGGAACCTCGGTGGGAATTCCCAGATATGCTTAGAATTAGTCCAAAATGACAAAAAATACACCGAACCCACAGACATTGCCAACATCCTAGCTGACAGGTTCAGCAAACGTCTCCCCACCAAAGGGCAAATATCTATCCCAGCAGAGTGCTGCCCCTGACATCTCAGATGCTCAGGTAAGAGCCGCCCTCTCCAAAGCAAAAAACACAGCATCAATGGGACCAGACGGTGTCCCGGGCTGCATCCTACATGAACTCCAAGAAGAGCTAAACCCAAACATAAAACTACTGTTCAGTCTCAGCCTTACTACAGGATATGTACCCAAAGAATGGCGTACAGCAACAGTGGTCCCTCTCCACAAAGGTGGTGCCTCAATGGATCCTAGAAACTATTGCCCCATAAGCCTGACTAGTTTGGTCTGCAAAGCTATGGAAAGGATCATCATGGACCTCATAAATAAAGATATTGGGGACCTACAGACACTGGATCCTACCCAGTTCGGCTTTGTTAAGGGCAGATCCTGCCTTTTAAACCTGGTCAATTTCTTTGAAACAGTCACCAAGGCCATTGACAAGGGGAAGGTGGTCCACACAGCCTACCTGGACCTCGCAAAAGCCTTTGATACAATACCCCACTCCGGCATTATAGATAAGCTCACCAGCTTAAATATAAACCCCTATGTCACTAGATGGGTTGCAAACTGGCTCAAGGACAGAACCCACATGGTTAGAATTGCTGGAGCCATGTCAGACTCCAAACCAGTTACAAGTGGTGTCCCACAAGGCTCAATCCTGGGACCTTTCTTGTTCTGTATATATTTCTCGGAGGTACAGGCCAACACGGAAGGACTGTGGTTGACCAAGTTCGCAGATGACTGCAAACTAGGCACCATAATCGACTCTCCAGCTGACACAAGCATCCTACAAAAGGGCCTCATAGAAACAGACAACTGGTGCCAGAGCCATGGCCTCAAGCTAAACGCCAAAAAGTGTATAGTCATCCCCTTTGGCAAAAACAAAGTGCCCACAAATTACCACATCGGTGGTAATCCATTAAGTACAGAAGAAGTAATTAGGGACCTGGGGACCCAAGTTGATAGCAATCTCTCATTTGAAAACCACGTGGCCAAAGTGGTTAGAAAAACATTTTATACAGCCCACCTAATCATGAAGGGATTCACATCTAGATCAGGGGTGATCATCGTGCCTCTTTACTCATCCCCCATCAGGCCCATAATTGAGTACAATGCCCCTTTTGGGATGTACCTTACCAGACACCTGCAGCAACTGGAAAGACCCCAAAAGTACCTCACCAAGAGGATCAAAGGGCTCAAACAGATGCCATATGCTGCCCGGTTAAAGAAACTCCAGCTCTACTCAGTGGCATACCACCTGCTCAGAGGCGATCTGTGCCTGACGTATAAAGCCATGTCCAACCCGGAATTAATGGACATGCTGCACCTCAGAAAATCCAAATCCCATCGAGCTATGCGCTTGAGGGACTTGAACCTCAGCACTGAAATAAATAGGACATGCTGGAGGGACAGATTCATAACCCAGAGGCTCCCTTCACTCTGGAATAAAATCCCAGTCCAGGTTAGGCAGAGTCTCTCATTGACTCTCTTCAAGAGGAATCTTGATGAGTGGATGGGAGATCGTAGGTTTACCCCGGGTATCACTTCTGTGTCACTGTTAGACAGAGGCACAGTATACTAACCTCGAAAAAGGGCATAGCAAAATTCATTTAAAATGGGTGGCGAAAGCCAAACACACTCTGGCTAGGCTTATAAATGCCCTAGGGCAGATAGCCTAGTATGAATCTATGAACCTATGTACAGCTAATCTGATCTAATAAGAGGATAGTGTTTTTGCAAGGATGTAAGCATTTACCAGGAAATGTTCATATTTTCCTTTGTGTGGTAGTTGTTTGAAAAAAAAGTAAGCAGAAAAAATGTATACCCAGGTGCATAAATAAATGCATTCACACACACACACACACACACACACACACACACACACACACACTTGCAGACAAACACTGTAAGAACCAGCACTGCAGTGCATGACTATAAGACCTGTATCTGTGCTATTGGAAGCTCATATAATTCAACAAAAAGTAACACCACTTAAAAAAGACACCACCCAAAAGCCCTTTTTTATTTATTACAGAATGCTTATCCTTCCCTTAATCCAACATCGAGTGGCAAACACAAAGAATGCACAATTCAACATTCCTCTTATGGATTACACAAATGTGCTTTTCTACTCTTCAGTCTGTCATTTCCTGAACTCTCACCTTATTTCCTTTTGCTATTGTCACATAATAGATAAAATTAGGTTGTAGTTTTATAACCTTAAATATAAAGTAACCAGACAAGGCATTCATTCTTCTAGATGTAGGATAAATAAGAAGTTTTAATGCTGTGTGTTAGCTACCACTTTATCTTTTAATGAGATGGCTATTAGTCACAACTTCAGTTAGAAAATGTGACTTGGAATTATATATAGTTCTTAAGTCCAAACAAAATCGCCAAATCAGCTACTCTTTCAAGACTGACATTCAAATAAAACTTAAAATGTTGCATAAAAGATGGTCAGTAAGAGAACTCAAATGGCATCATTGCAACAGACAAACTGACAATCATCAGAGATAAAAAAATGAGAGACCAGAGTGCTCTGAGTGCAACTCATCAGAGAGGATTTACCACAGAAATGTTCTTTTCATCACAGTGCACTGTGTTCACATAAAAGTAACCCAGGGAGGTGAAAACCTTGAGTGCAAAACAAAATCACACAGCATAGCAGCCTCTGTCAGGTCATATAGCGGATATCACAAGTTGGAAAATTATAATAATGAATTAAAATGAGTTAGCATCATGAGCCTGGTAGTTAGGAGTCAATATTATTTAGTCTGATTTCCCAAATATTCATCGTTGGTAGTTGAGCTTTTCTATTACATTTCAAGTTGCAGGGAATCCACATGTGCCCCACCCCACCCTGTTATGAGCTGCAGGGGTTCTTCCACTTTGCACTACTTACATTATAACTGCAGTACTCAAAACCAGGAATTTGGAAGCAGTCCATCTTGAATGCATTCAGTTTTAAATGTCAGTTTCGGAGAAACACTATCATTTAAATTAATTAATCAAGGACAGATGCAGATACATTTATAAAATTATTCAATTTTTCAAGCATAATTTAAAATATCGAACATGCTTTTTTACTGCTTGAAACAATGGTGTTTTATCTTCATTATTTTTGTTTGTCAATTAATACTTGTTGCACTGAAGGCTGACGAAGTACTTAATTTTACCATATTTATTAAGAAGCTTATTTCTAAAGCTAACATTTAATGAAAACAATTAAAACTCAGAGCACCTTACATTTGTTAGAGATTCCCTGTTCAGTTTTGAAATGCGTATCTCAATGTAAAATAATTCACAAAAGTCATGCTAATGTACAACCATTTCAATGACTGCATAAAGGCTACTGTACTTACCAGATGTAAGCCCAGAACTAGCCCCAGAAACAAACTGCGTTGATGGAATCCCAAATTTAACAGGATATATAACAAACTTGAAAAAGAAATATGACAAAAATCAGGAAGGGTAATTCCCATAAAGATAAAAACTGTCTCATCAAATTAAATAGGCAACTAAGAGGACTAATTAGGACAAAAAAAGCCAACTTCGAGGTTAAGATAGCCTCTGAGGTGAAAGATAACCACAGGGCCTTCTTCAGCTATGTCAGAAACCTCAACGGCAGCACACACAATGTGCTGAACTGGTGATTAATGGTGCCACATAAACAGAGCCTGGCAATATAGCAAGCCTGATAATGGACAAATTCAGTTCCAGCTTTACCCCCGTCACCCCCCAACATACCTCAAGAGATACCCTCAAACATAACCCCTCCAACTATAACTGGGGAGCATATACTGGCTGCACTTGCTAAACCAAGAACACAGTGTCTTTGTGCCTTGATAACATCCAGGGAGGGTCTATATTATATAAGCTAATGCACTGAACTGCGAATGCCATATAATCGACCAACAACCCCTGAAAACCCAAAATGTCAAACCCACGGATCAGCGATTAATTGCTGATCCGTTAAAAAACAATCAAAACACAAAATAAAATAGGGGCTTTGCCCCCCACACCCCCTCAATTAAATATACCAACTCTGAGATCGTACCACAGTAGAGGAAATGACAAAGTCCCAAAAACGGCCCAGTGATTTTTTTTTTCCCCTAGGGAAAAAATTGCTGTTCCGTGCTTTCGGTATTTTGCCATAATGACATTCGACTAACGACGTTCACAATTCATCGCATTCACTGAAGTAATAGGGACCCTCCAGGGATGCTTCCTAAACAGTCTAAAATAAGACTTATCAGGACCCCTTGGTTCACTGTTTAGCCATAGTTTTAAAACAGGCTTTCTGCCATGAGAATGGAGGACTGTGATGATCTCCCCCCTTGATAAGGGAAAATTAGGACCTTCAACAGATCTTATTTGCCATGCAATGGAAAAAAATATCATGAAATTATCAGTAAGGACATAGGAGACCTCCAGACACTGGATCCATTCCAGTCTGACTTTGTCAAAGGAGGATCAAGCTTACTGAATCTGGTAGACTTCTTTGAAAAGGTGGCTAAGGAAATGGATGAGGAAAAGAGGTGCATACTGCTTACCTAGATCTAGCTAAAGCATTTGATACAATACCCCCACTTAGGCATTGTCAACAAACTTACAGAACTAGGCATAAACCCCTTTATAACATGCCGAATAGCTAGCTGGCTGACAGATAGGACCCAAGAGATTAGGATCAGTTATGCCACCCCACAAAAAGGCTGGTCACCAGTGGAATCCTTCGGGGGCTCTGTGCTGGGCCTGCTTTTCTTTGGCAGCTACTTCTCAAAGGTCAAAGCCAATGTCCAAGGCCTCTGGTTGACCAGTTAGACAGATGATTGCAAACTGGAAGCATTCATTGAATCCCCCAAGATGAAAACACCCATCAGGAAGGTCTAAAACAGACAAATACTTTGTGCCAAAGCTATGGCTTAAAATTTAATGCCAAGAAATGCATTATAGTGCCTTTTGGTAACTACATCATCAATAAAACACCCCTAAAAGTTAATTCACTACTCAGAGATCTGGGAACTCAAGTAGATAGTAACCTAGTCTTCACCCAACATGTCCAAGGTGGTACAAAAATCCTTCTATGTTGCTCAGCTTATAAGTAAGGGCACGGCATCTAGGTCAGGAGATGGCATTATACAACTGCACTTGGCCTTCATCAGACCCATCATAGAGTATAATGTCCCCTTCAGTATGTACCTGATCAGACACATGCAGCAACTGAAAGATCCCCAAAGGTTCCTTCCAAAAAGAATACAGGGAGTAAATGCAATGCCCTATGCTTATTGGCTCAAAGCCCTGTCTCTCTACCCTGTATCATTACAGACTTCTCCAAGGTAATCTTTGCCTGGCATATGAGGCATCCACATCCCTGGACCCTATTTTGATGAATCTTTTGCACGTCCACAAAACCAACAGCATCATAACTGCTAAATCAGAAGACCTAGGTTTTGCTTTTGACGTAAATAGGACATGTTAGAGAGAGATATGTTTTTCAGAGAATTCCCTTTCCGTGGAACAGGCTCCCCATCCGTATCAAGCAGAGTTTTTCCCTAATCCTATTTAAGCCCAACTTGGATCAATGGATGGTTAATCAGAAATTCAGCCCTGATCTGGCACCTACGATTCTGATCAGTCAGTAAATCACTACCTATATTAATCAAATTTGTGGGTCACATTTGGGTACCATGGCTAGGCTTATAAGGGCCCTAGTGATAATAAGCTTAGTATAAAGCTATGAATGCATGAACCTATAAAGGAAGGCACAATAATTCAAAATATTTAGTACTAGTGACATTTTTATCAATTGTTTTATAATGCAAAAACAATTTCATTGTATAATTTTTATGAGTTTAGTTTTGACTTTAAAAGACATTCACACAATCTTTAATTTTCTTATTAGTGATAAATTGTTAAAATTAATGTAAAATTCATGGTCTCCTTTAATACAACTGTTTCTGCCTGGCTTTGCGAATGAACTGAGAGCTGCTTATCTGCACGTAAACACTGCAGTAAGTCTGTTTGGTCCTGTACCTTCATTAAATACCACACCAAGAGGATGTCATGCAACAAAGTTATGGAGCCGAGATTTCAAAGGCAGAGGATGGTTAGCCATTGACTCTGTGTACTTAGAGTACTTCATGCACAGCTAGCAACTCCTTAGTTTCCATCCGACTTCAGTCTGCCTGATTCTTTCTAGAATTCAGTTTTTGTTAAATGCATTAGAAGGCACAGAGCTTGAAACAATGTGTCGAGCTGTTAGCTATGATTTTGTCATTGCATCACCTTATTCACTCTTATCCCACAGCTTGTCAGATGAATGTTACCAAACCAGCAGTCTAAGAACAGCTCAAATATAACATTTCTTGACCTTTTTTTCATTACTTTTTAATGTGATTTCAAGTAATTCTGACAGAAAATAATTGTCAAAGACACGAACTGACAAAGTATAAAAGTAAGGTATTTGTTATCCAAAATCAACACCTGAAAAAACAAACAGTGAAATGAATAGACTATGCATAGCTCTCAACTGTCCAGATTTTCACAGCATGTTCACATTTTTGCATCACATTTTTGGTGTTTTCCTCATAAAATGTGTGATTTTCTAGCAAATCACTGGGATGATCCAAGGATTGAAGTCACTAAATCATGGCATACATTTGAATTTCAGACTGCATATCCTTCAGAAACTGCATGTTAAAACAAATCCTCTTATTCTAATGACTTTCTAAGTTTATTAGAGTAATATTTAAATTCTGCCCCTAGTTTTGGTCCTTTGACCCCCTGTTATGTTTGGCTTTGTCCAAATTTCTTGCTCTAAGAGGTAGTGAGGTATGAGACTATGTCTTTCACTAACATTCTATTTACTGGTAGCAAATTAGTAAATTAAATGGCCGTGAGATCTTAAATAACCCTTAAAACAAGGCACAGTAATGTTTCCCAGTTGGAAGTCCAATATAGGAAATGCATTATGAGTTAAGAAGGTTCAGGTGGTGAATATGTTTTTTTTTTCAGAAATATATATGTCACTGTAAGTTGATATTTTTCACTGCACATATAAGATCAGATATTAATAAAGCAGAAATTATAGGTAAGCAACTTTGCCACATAGCACATTCAACTGTGGATTAAGAAGAACTGTAGGTTGTCATTGAGTCTAACTCCCTGAAAACATTTCAGGAATTTGCAGACAGGAAACATCCTACTATTCAGGTTGTATCACTTTCACTAAATAAGCAATCTTACAGGAAGGCTTCTTTAATAGTTGAAAATTCAGTGATGATAGAAGAAAGAATAAACTGAAATAGATCTACATCGTCCAGAGTCATGAATGAAGCACAGGAAGTGTCTGTATAAACACACCAGGCTGCCTGGCTTCTGAGTGAATATGCAAAAGTAGAGGCTGTGTTAATTACACTGCTAACTACTGTAATAAAGAGGAAACCAATTGAGGGGAAATGGGCAGTCAGAATGCTGTCACCCACAGTAAACCTGACTAAAACTTTCTGAAGAAGCAGAAAACAGCAAAAAAAAAAAAATAATAATAATAAAAAAAAAATAAAATCCCAGTCCTGAAACCTAAGGCATTATTTTATACTCCTCAGCTCAGACAAGCAACATTTTGTTAAAGAGGTATCAACTGTAAGTGAGAATAAAAAAGATAAAAGCCTCAAAAAATTTACATATCAGAAAGGCTTACTACTACTCAGAGTACAGGCTCCGTCCCAATACTTTAAATTAAAACAAACTCAAAAATGTAATGGTTAGTTGTGAAAAAAATCTTTTGGGTCTTCGTAGATTAGATAGATTATGAATTTACCAGTCATGGCAAGCATCAGCATAAATCCTGAAAACTAATATTTCATTAAGAAGGGATTCCAGACAGCCATATATACATCTTAAACAAGTCTAGATACTTTTAAGTTTCTTAATAACAAAAGCTAAGAAATACAGATAAAAATAACTACAACACTGCAGATGAAATATTTAAGCATCTGTAAGTATTTATTGATCTACCCTGGATAAATCTGGATGAGCTTATCTCACTCTGGCGGTGGACACAATAAACGGGTAAAAAGTGGCTTCTTGCAATCCAGAGATCATTTCCCTCAGTCACTATATGCCTACAGTGTGAGGAAGTCACTTAACCAGGCAGTGCTGTGAGACAGTTGAAAAGCTGGTCTAGGCTCTTCAATGGCCTCCTGGTCCAAATGCCCAGTAACTACCTATGAATCTATGACAGCAATAAGTAGCACCTTCTGGGTCTTCATAGCTTGGTACTAAAATGCACCTTATGCAATGTAGCACTGGACACAAAATAGCATTCAGCTTATCATACTGATGGCAGAGAGAGTGAGAGAAAGACAAACAGAGAGAGAGAGAGAGAGCCACACTAAAATTAAGTCGCTAAGATGTTAATTTATTTTCTATATGAAGCAGAGAAGCAGATACAATTATTTTGATAAAGTATTCATGTCAGAACCTACAGTAATAATAAGTAAGTTTTGTTAAAGCTATTCCAGGTAAAACAGCTTTGCCATGCTATACAGTTATACACACGCACACACATATATATATATATATATATATATATTTATATATATATATATATATATATATATACACACACACACACACACACACACACACACACACACACACACACACACGCACACACACATACACATATTCGTTAGCACAGCAGTTAATAGTTTGAGGAAAAGTTATTGGACCATGGTGACATCACCAAACAAATCAGTCTAAAAGGGACCAGAAGAAGAACTTCATAAGATGTAAGTAAACTGATATGTAGCACAGGGAGATCTAGTTCCTCTCTAATGTGCTAGATAGTGTACTTTTTGTACATCTGTTTTTTAAGACCAGACCATGTAGGAAGATGAAGAAATAGATGCAGAGAGAGAAAGGAGAAGCACTGTCAATGCTTGATCTTACAATATATCCTCTGAATTGTGCCAATGCATGATCTTACAATGTATCTTCTGAATTCTGCCAATGCTTGATCTTACAATGTATCCTCTGAATTGTGTCAATGCTTGATCTTACAATGTATCCTCTGAATTGTGCCAATGCTTGATCTTACAATGTATCCTCTGAATTGTGCCAATGCTTGATCTTACAATATATCCTCTGAATTGTGCCAATGCTTGATCTTACAATATATCCCCTGAATTCTGCCAATGCATGATCTTACAATGTATCTTCTGAATTGTGCCAATGCTTGATCTTACAATGTATCCTCTGAATTGTGCCAATGCTTGATCTTACAATGTATCTTCTGAATTGTGCCAATGTTTGATCTTACAATGTATCTTCTGAATTGTGCCAATGCTTGATCTTACAGTGTATCTTCTGAATTTTATAAATAGCTGCTGAAGCTCTTTATTCAGCTTCCAAAGGATTACTGTGAAAAATGCTCAGAATTGCTGAGAACTGAAATTTAAGCTGGAAAAAGCATAGGTGAAGACATTTTCTCCCTCATCTTGTGATTGGCATCCCTACAGATGGTTGAGTATAACATGAATAAGGTAATAAATCAATGATGCTTTAATTCCTTCCTGTCTTTTTCTCATAAATATATATATCTTGCCAGTGCTGTTTCTATTATAGTACTGATAGTGGTTCTCTTATTCCAAGAAATGCTTTCAGGGAAAGCAGTAGGCTCACATAAAATCATGGCAGATATGATCAAGGTCTTGGGTGGGTTAGGAGAGATATGGCTCCTGAGGGTACTCAAGGCAGTATTGAGAGAAAGGTATATCTCAAATGACTGGAGAGTAATTATCCTAGTGTCAGTGTACACGAACAAAGGGGACAATCACAACTGTGGCCAGTACAGAGGTATCAAACTCCTGTCACACTGCATGAAAGTGCAAGAGAAGGTGATTTTTTTCTACATGGGTTGGGGTATTGCATCAACTGTCACTGCCTCTCTTAATTCAGTACCACTCTTCTACCTTCCTTAACAGTCATGCCTGGGTGTCACAGGTCTTCTCTCATGCAAATCATTCATCTCTTGAATGAACATCCTTATTTCATCTTGCATTCTTCCTGCTTCTTCCAAATCTTTTCATTAAATAATTTCCTGCTTTCCTGTACATATGCCTGAACAACTGTAATTTGTCTTCTTTGGCATTCTTTGTAACTGGAAGTACTTTGGCTTCTGCTCTAATGTAATAATTTCTTCATGTGCCCTACAATGTACATCCTACCACCCATCTCAGACACTTAATCACCATCACCTCAAGCTTTCTGAAATGCCCTACCTTCACTGCCCAGGTATCTGTACCATGCAGAAGTTCTAGCTGCACCACTGTTTTGTACATTTTACAGCTTCTCTTGCATTTTGTTTGTCACATACTAGTCCTGAGACTGTGTACCAGTTGGTTGCAACAACTCATACTCTGACTTTGACCTCCTCATTCAGACTTTATTTCTTCTCAACCACCCCTTCCAGACAGTTGAAGCTATTAACCAGTGCCACTATTTTTCCTTATATCTGAATTTTCAGCTTCTTCTCATTTCCTGAATTTGCTGTCATGACAACTGCCTTGTCCACACTGGTTCATTCCATGTGCCTTCAGTTTTGCACTCTATTCCACTATCATTTGCAGAAGTTCTTGTTTAGAGTCTGCCTGAAATTCCATATTGTCTGCCTAAAGCAGCTTTGTTGAACTGTGCCCCTGCAACCTGTTTGCTAATGTAGTCCAACACTAGTATGAACAGTAAAGGGCTCAGAGCTGAACTCTGGTGCACACCCACTCAGACTGGTGATTCCTATGTGAGTCTGAGCACTCTTTTTACTTGCACCATTAGGTCCTTGTACATAGTCTGTACAGTGTTTCCAGGACTGCTGAAGTCAGCTTTCTTTGTGCCTTGTCACATACATCCTCTGCCCTCTTCTTGGATCTTTCCAAGGCATTTGATATGATCGATCACCAACTTCTGATTTGTACCATGCAAACTTTCTGTCTAGATTCTAAAGCCCTCCTTTGGTTATCCTACCTTAATGGGAGACAACAGGCTGTCCTCTGGCAGAACCAGCTCTCTAATCTATTATCGAACACCCTTGGAGTGCCACAAGGGTCCATATTAGGACCCCTACTGTTTTCCATCTTTATTAATGACTTGCCTACTATCATACCAAATGTCAGCTGTATCCAATATGCTGATGACTCCACCCTGATCTTCTCAGCTACATTTCTCACACAGACTTGAGGGCTGCTACCCAGTCTACCTTTTATACCATAGAAAATTGGCTCTCCAAGCGTCGGCTGTTACTTAATCCCAAAAAAACTAAAATGTTCTTATTCTCACCAACTCAAAAGTCTGCTCCCTTCTCCTTCACCATAAATGCAGAAGATGGGATAGTTATCTCCACCGACCCCCATACAAAATTACTGGGCGTCATTATTGACAATAACTTAAAATTCGTCCTACATGTAAATCAAACAACCAAGAACATCAATAAAAAACTTGGGTCACTCTATAGAATTAAAGCCTTCCTTACCCCTCCAGCTAAGATGGTCATTGCTCGCACCCACCTTCTTTCAACACTTTTATATGCCCCCACTTCTCTACAATCTAAACAAATCTGAACTTAATAGACTCTCAACCTATTACAATCACATTGCCAGGTTTGCCACAGGCCTGCCATTTAGAACCCACCACTGCATCAACCTCAAACAGCTTGGGTGGCTGGAACTTCCCAGTCTAATCGAATATAATCTGCAGATCATGGCCAACAAAATCCTCTATAACTCAGATAATACACCAGGACTCAGAAATATTATCCTCCCCCATAACAATCCAAGACTGCTCCAGTCCTCAAATAAGCTACAAATTCAGACAATTAAAATTAACAATGCAACTGGGAATGCCTTCCTCGCAAACTCGGCAGGTAGAGCCTGGAATGAGCTGAAAATGGGCATAGGTTCTTGGGCCTGTGCTGGTGACAATGCCTTTGTTGAGATTACTGGCATTTTCTTTCTTGTCCTGTCCAAGATCTGATGCAGCTAGTCTTTTTCTATACAGGATGCAGATCCTTGAGACTGGTGCCGTTATCATTTCTTGAGGATGAGCCCACCTTTCTTTTTACCATGAATGTCACTGGTACATCCATAAAAGAGGAGAAAGTCACCCTTATCGGTAAGTACTAGACAAGAGAGCCCATTTTCATTAACTTTTTAATGTATGCATTTGCTGAGATGCTGAACTGCAAAAGGTATTAGGAAATAAGAGGAAGGGAGAAGAAATTAGCAGGGTTGGTCCTCTAAATTGCATCAAGACAAATTCATAAAAAATGTCACAAGCCAGTCATTATTTACGTATTTTTGCAAATTTTATCTAAAGAAAAAAATATCACCAGTTATAAGCTACTAATTAAATATTGCCTATATTTTAACATAGTTACAGAAATACAAATATAATGTCATTATTTATTCATTCTCTACAAGTGGCTTCACAACTTTACAACAGTTCCTTATAGATAATCAGCTTAATGGGTTTTGGAGTGTGAACATTTATTTTATTTATTTATTTAGTTATTTATTTATTTTACATGTGTTGACCAGGATAGGCCGACTAAAGCATTTCAAGGAGAAGAATTACAATTAGAGCCAGCAAGGTTGCGATGCAATGCCTAATAGCTGGAAATACATTGCAAGTTCTAAAGAAGGTAGTGAATGTGTGACACAAAGAGGGTATAGATGTTGGTAAGCTCTGAGCGAGCTAAACTGTCATGGCAACTATCTTGACTGTACTACAAGCAACAGGGATGGGCTAAGTTTGGGAAAGTTCCTGTCCTTGAAGAGCCTTCACATTATAACATAGGTTTATACGTTCATAGGATGTTACTAGGCTATTGAGCCGAGGGTCTTTACAAGCCTACCTGTTAAATCCCAATATAATACTAGATGAGATATATTGTCTATGTCCAAGGTTTTGCTAGCAAGGACTACCCATGTCCATATGAGATTAGTGGGAGGGGTAAACTGTAGTGGTCTTGTAGAGCTGAATTCAGAGCTGATTTTCTTTCCTTGTCGAAGGTGTGTGCACTGATGCTTCTATACGTCCACACAAGAAGTAGGCTAATTATTGGTGGGTTATGTCATATGACTTGCAAATGCCACATGTTCCTCCAAGCCCTCCTCACCAAAGAATACCTATTCCCCTATTGGAGGATATACCCTTTATACAGGTCCGAAAAAGACCGTCTTTAACATGACCCTATGTTTTGTTTTTTTTGTTTTTTACATTGCTAATATCCTGCTACTATCTAGAAGCAATATCTACTAATATCTAGAAGCAATAAGTGCTGGCCTTATTTAAAACCTTCATAAGTGTTGCAGTTTGGATTTTATAGTCTGAATGAAGTTAGTGGACATAAACAGCAACTAGTTTTCTGATTGATGCTTCCTACATGCACACTGCAGTAAGTTAATAAAGGTGGGTGTAGTATGTGACAGAAACAAACTTAAATGTGATGTTAGTGCTAGACAGAATGACAGCTTAGGACTAAAGGAATCTAATTAAATATATTTTGATCTTTGGAGACCCCACTCCTACTAATTTATTCTGAGAGGAAAGCTGTTGTTTCCTTCAAATAGATGGCTACTATCTATCTGTATAAGAACAATTTTACGTTTGTTATTTTTAAGTATATATGAAGTGTTAACATTTTCTTAAATTATAATTTTTTCTCTTATTGTTTTATTATACATGCTCACAGTTATCTTCCTTTTGCTCTTTGAGTTAATAGCCATATGCCACCTGACAATTTAATATGAAAAAAATACAGATATGCATGTTATTAAGTACTAGCTTACTTCCTTGTACATTATCTGGCTAGCTAACTGCATGTTCACCTTTGACCGGTTAACTTCTTCTTTCAGCTTTTCCTGGTTAGGAGTCACCACAGTGGATCACCTGTCCGCTCACGATTGGCAGTGGAGGTTTTACGGTGTCGAGTTGCCTGCCCGGTGCCCAACCTTCCACAGAAGGCACACACACACACACTCACTTATACCTAGGGACAATTTAGAGTGTCCAACCCACCTACAGCATGTCTTTGGGATGTGGGAGGAAACCGGTGCACCCAGAGGAAACCCATGTGACCACAGGGAGGACATGGAGACTCAGCAAAGAAGGCACCTCAGCCAAGGATCGAACTGGGAAACCTCTTGCTGTGAGGCAGCAACACTAACTGCTGCACCACCACTGCAGCCCAGCTTTGACCCATTGCCTTTGTATTTATCTTCTGTATTTTTTTTATTGCATAGTGTTCTCAGATTGCACTGTAGTCTTCATTCCTGGCCTGCACAGAATAAATCTGAAAAGTTTCATGTATTTGTTAGCTTTGACCGGTTAACAGAGACTGAATGTTGAGAGCTACAAACCAAAGTAATAAACCAGGATGAGTCTGTGTCTTATATGAGTTTTAGGAAAGCAACAATGCCACATAAAAGATTAATATAAATTTTGGACAGCCTTGATATGTATCATAAGGTGCCAATGCTATCTGCATAACAGAATATCAGTACAGTAATACCTGCAGTGATGATACAAGTGTAACTGCTGGGTTGACTATTTCATCAGAAATAAGCTATACTAAATCCTTTACTCTACCATCCCCTGTATGACAATATCCACCCTAATACTGCGCCCCCCCCAACCACACAACCCCATAGAAAGAAATTAAATCTAGTAGCATTAAATCTTTAAAGCATCAATAACAGAATTACGGAATTCCATGCCTGAATATCTCAACATACTCTAGATGTCTTAGCAGCCACTGAAACATGCCTTAAACCAAATATAAAATACTCTGAATTTCTACTCCATAGCTACAATATAATTATGGCAAACAGACTACACAAAAAGGCAGGTAGAATTGTACTTTACTCCAGCTACTACAATTTTACATCCTATCCTATTCCAAAGATTGTCAGTGAGGAAATACTAATCACCTTCCTGAAAGTCTTCGTCTTCTTCTTTCGGCTGCTCCCGTTAGGGGTCAACACAGCGGATCAACTGTTTCCATTTCTTCCTGTCCTTTGCATCTTGTTCTGTCACACCAACCACCTGCATGTCCTCTCTCACCACATCCATAAACCTTATAGGCCTTCCTCTTTTCCTGTTACCTGGCAGCTTCATCCTTAGCATCTTTTTCCCAATATACTCTTCATCCCTCCTCAGCACATGTCCAAACCAACGTAATCTTGCCTCTCTGGCTTTGTCTCCAAACCTTCCAACCTAGGCTGACTCTCTAATATACTTATTCCTAATCATGTCCATCCTCATCACACCAAGTGCAAATCTTAACATCTTCAACTCTGCCACGTTAAGCTCTGACTCCTGCCTTTTTGTCAATGCCACTGTCTCCAACCCATATAACATAGCTGGTCTCACTACCCTCTTGTAGACCTTCCCTTTCACTCTTAATGGTACTCGTCTGTCACAAATCACTCCTGACACTCTTCTCCACCAACTCCATCCTGCCTGTACTCTCTTCTTCACCTCTCTTCCACACTCACCATTACTCTAAACTGTTGATCCCAAGTATTTAAACTCATCCACCTTCACCACCTCTACTCCCATCATCCTCACCATTCCTCTATCCTCCCCTCTCATTCACACACACATATTCTGTCTTAGTCCTGCTGACCTTCATTCCTCTTCTGTCTAGAGCATATCTCCACCTCTCCAGGGTCTCCTCCACCTATTTCCTACTCTCACTACAGATCACAATGTCATCTGCAAACATCATAGTCCATGGGGACTCCTGCCTGATCTCATCTGTCAACCTGTCCATCACCATTGCAAATAAGAAAGGGTTCAGAGCTCATCCTTGATGTAATCCCACCTCCACCTTAAACGCATCAGGGAATCCCACCGCAGACCTCACCGCTGTCACACTACCCTTGTACATATCCTGTACCACTCTTACATACTTCTCTGACACTCCCGACTTCCTCATACAATACCACAACTCCTCTCTAGGCACCCTGTCATATGCTTTCTCTATGTCCACAAAGACACAATGCAACTCCTTCTGACCTTCTCTGTACTTCTCTGTCAATACTCTCAGAGCAAACATCGCATCTGTAGTGCTCTTTCCTGGCATGAAACCGTACTGCTGATCACTAATCATCACCTCCCTTCTTAACCTAGCTTCCACTACTCTTTCCCATAACTTCATGCTGTGACTGATCAATTCCATCCCTCTGTAGTTACTACAGCTCTGCACATCACCCTTATTCTTAAAAATCAGTACCAAAACACTTTTTCTCCATTCCTCAGGCATCCTCTCACTTTCAAAGATTTCATTAAACAATCTAGTTACAAACTCCACTGCCATTTCACCTAAACACCTCTATGCTTCTACAGGTATGTCATCTGGACCAACAGCCTTTCCATTCTTCATCCTCTTCATAGCCATCCTTACGTCTTCCTTGCTAATCCACTGCACTTCATGATTCACTATCCGCACATCATCCAATCTTCTCCCCCTCTCATTCTCTTTATTCATCAGCCCCTGAAAGTACTCTTTCCATCTGCTCAACACACTCTTCTCGCTTGTGAGTATGTTTCCCTCATTATCCTTTGTCACCCTTACCTCTGCACATCTTTACTAGCTCGGTTCCTCTGTCTAGCTAATTGGTACAGGTCCTTTTCTCCCTCCTTAGTGTCCAACCTTTCATACAACTCTTCATACGCCTTATCCTTAGCCTTCGCCACCTCCCTCTTTGCCATGCACCTCATCTCCTTATACTCTTGTCTACTTTCTTCATCTCTCTAACAATCCCACTTCTTCTTTGTCAACCTCTTTCTCTGTATACTCTCCTGTGCTTCTTCATTCCACCACCAGGTCTCCTTGTCCACCTTCCTCTTTCCAGATGTCACACCAAGCACCTTTCTAGCCATCTCTTACTAGCTCTGATTTAGTTACCCAGCTAGTCAGTAACTCTTCACTGCCACACAGTGCCTTTCTTAAATCTTTCCTGAACTCCACCTCACAATTACCCTTTTTCAATTTCCATTTTATCCTTGGTGTTGCCCTCACACTCATCCTCCTCTTCTTGATCACCAATGTCATCCTACAAACCACCATCCTATGCTGCCTAACTACACTTTCCCCTACCACCACTTTACAGTCTCCAATCTCCTTCAGACTGGCCCTTCTACATAAGATATAATCCACCTGTGTGCATCTTCCTCCACTCTTGTATGTCACCCTGTGCTCCTCCCTCTTGTTAAAATAAGTATTCACCACAGCCATGTCCATCCTTTTTGCAAAATCCACTACCATCTGACCTTCTGTATTCCTTTGCTTAACACCATTCCTACCCATCACTTCCTCATCCCTTCTGTTCCCTTCACCAACATGCCCATTGTAATCTGCTCCAATCACCAGTCTCTCACCCTTGGGTACAGTCATCACCACTTCATCCAGCTCACTCCAAAATTTTTCTTTCTCATCCATCGCACACCCAACTTGTGGAGCATATGCACTAACAACATTCATCATTACACCATCAATTTCCAGCTTCATAAACATCACTCTATCTGACACTCTTTTCACCTCCAAAACACTCTTAGCATACTGTTCCTTCAGGATAATCCCTACACAATTTCTCCTCCCATCCACACCATGATAAAACAAAAACAATTTGAACCCGCCTCCGATACAGCTAGCCTTGCTCCCCTTCCATCTGGTCTCTTGCACACACAATATACCAACTGTCCTTCGGTCCATCATATCAGCTAGCTCTCTCCCTATACCATTCATAATGCCAACATTCAAAGTTCCAACCCTCACTATCACAGTCCTAGCCTTTACCTGCCTTCGGGCATGCCTTCCCCCTCTTCTTCTCCTTCGGCCAACAGTAGCCCAATTTCCGCTATCACCCTGTTGGCCAACAGTACTGGTGGCGGTCATTGTTAACCCAGGCCTCGACCAATCCACTATATATATCTGTACTATTGTCCGCATGTATGATTTGGCATATTTTACACTGGATGCCCTTCCTGACGCAATCCTCCCCATTTATCCGGGCTTGGGACCGGCACAAAGAAATGCACTAGCTTGTGCTAAATTCATTATTTATTTATTTATTTTACAGTTGTTTACCAGGAGAGTCCAACTTGGCAAATTGCCTATTTTCAATGGAGGCCTGGTGAGAAAAGCTGCATACAGATCTACATTTAATAAAACAAGAACATACTCATTACAGTACAGTATTAATATAACATACAGTACACAATTAATAAAAACAGAAACCTAGTTTTAAAAATAATCTTAGAAAATAAGAGTTAATAAATCCTTCACTACCTTACGGTATAGTTTTCAGATCAAGTGAAACACTTGACAATTAGAATAAAACAAGAACTTGAGTGTACTGCATACAGAATGTGTAAGTAGCCTATGTGAGGTATATGGAGGGCAGTAAGCTGGTCTGTCTTGGGTCTGATAAGGTACACTTCCAGGAGCTGGTTAAGTAAATAATACAAAAAGTCTATGCTTTACATTACTGTACTGTGTACTACACATCCCCATGGTCAAAATATACTAAACCTGAAGATACCTTATCCTGGATATGCAGCACAGTTTCCAATGAAACTATTATCTTAGGTGATATTAGTATTAAGTGGCAGTATCTAACATCTGACATCCCAACAGCCAGTATAAACCCCTTTGGATTTTTTCAACTAAGCTCCAGCTAGATATTTTAAAAATGCAAACTGTAGCTCCATCCTTGATTTGATTCTAGTAAGAGACCTTAGTAAAGACACTCAAACAGGAACTCTTCCCAGCACTCCGAGAGACCATCTTGCAGCCTACTCCTATAGAATTATTTCCCATATATTCAAACGACATCATTAAAAAATGACAGGCAACCTACTGAATTTCAACCAACACTCATTCATTAATATTCTAAAATATATGAACTGCTCTTCTTTAAAACTATGCCACTACATGACACAGTAAACATCTTTAATACAACATTTCTAGATACTGTTAATAGTGTAGCTCCCCTTCACAGAAAAAGAACCAAATATGACCATGTTCCATGGTTATCAAAACAAAATAAACAACTAATGAGTGACAGAGAGCATGGAAAGAACAAAATCAGTCGATAATCATAAACTACAACCCTTATGGCAGCTGCATAATCAGGTGAAAAACAGGTAAATACAGATAAAGAAACTTCTACACTCATCTACAAAACAAACTCCTAACCTCTCAGATCTGCAGGTACGGCAAGTGCAATGGCTCTAAACTCTAAGAAAAGTCAAAACAAACAAGAGCCAGCACAAAATGTGTGGTTTTAAAACAATTTAATGTGTAAAAGGCATAACAATGGGTGAAGGGACATAAATACAAATCCCAACCCCCAAACCAGACTGGTTTTGGCTTAATAGCCTTCTTCAGTGGAAGACAAAATACACAACAAAACATAGAACCAAAAGGTCCTTCTTATAAAACTGAAGGCAGATGCCAACAAACATTCCCTTGGTTAGTTCATAAATATTCATTTAGACCAGGAGGGAAAAGCCCCCCTAGTTTAATTATCCATTTTTTTCTCCTTAGTGTTCAAAACACTGTGCCAACCAACTTTATCCCTACAATTCCCTATAATATGATCAATAATAGTAAATCTAAATACCGAAGTATTATGCTTGCAAGTGTGTTTATACAGGGCATTAGAGGGCTTTTTATGTCTAATATCACTCATGTGCTCCCCTATTCTGAATTTCAAAGGTCTTGATGTTTGGCCCATATAAAAAGCAGAGCATGTACAAGTCGCCAGATATATCAACCAATTTATACTGCAATTGGCCAAAAAATAAATATTGTATACCATGGATGTATTTTTGCTACTAAATTCCTTTGTTTTATTTACCTGATGGCAGTGTGGAGAATGACCGCAAGGGACACATCCCACCAATATATCTCCTGTCAATGTTCTTTGATATGGAACATTCCCCCTATAGTCCAACCTTTTGTAGTGTCTAAAGAGGGAGCCCAAGGTGTGGCCCCTGTGGAAAGAGAAAGCACATATGGCCCCAGATGGTCAGACAGTTTATTTTCCACCTGCAGAATATTCCAATGTCTATGGATGATTTTCATAAAGGATTTAGTATTCCTGCCATACGTGGTAACCAGTCTCAGTTTAGACTTAATATCTGATGAATGTCTTTGATATTGCAATAGCCTAGTTCTATCCTGATTGGAAGCAAATTGGCTGGCTCTACTGATGTCACCTATTTTGTATCCCCTATCCTTAAATCTGTAAATAAGATCCTGCTTATAGTGGCTAAATGTGGAGGAATTGGAATAAATACTTTTTACCCTCAAAAATTGAGATTTAGGGATGTTTCTGATTATATGTTATGGGTGGAAGCTAGTAGCATGCAGGAGAGAGTTGTACTGGGGAAATTTTCTATATATCCCAATGTGTTATCCAAGTTCTGACTAACGAGTACATCCAGAAAAGTAATCTTAGTCTTGCTAAAATTTACCTTAAACTCTATACCCCATTTGTTCTCATTAAGGTAATCAACAAACTCCTGCAAAAAGGTCTCATCCAACCTTCACACCAATCAACAATCATCAAGATACCACCTCCATATGTCAATCTCATTAATATACAAATTATGAGAGGGATCATAAATCAATTCCTCCGCCAAATATGCCATAAATAGATTAGCATAGATACAGGCAAAATAAGCCCCCATGGCTTTTCCTTGAACCTGCCAAAAGCATTGTTCTTGAAAATAGAACACATTTTTGTTAAAACGTGTTCAGCTAGGCAAACAAGAAAGGTATTGAAATCTGGTTCATATAATTTGGATCTCTCCAGCCAATACTGAAGGGCTATCAAACCTGCCCAATGTGGGATATTGGTGTACAAAGAGGTGACATCCAGGGTGCATAACAGCCAATCCAGTTCCAATTGCATGTCTGATATGATACCCAAAAATTGGGTGGTATCCTGAATTCGGACACACACACAGGACAACAGTGGTTTCAAACATAAAGTTAGAAATTCTGAGAGGGGTTCTGTAAGGGACCCTCTATCTGCCACTATTGACCTTCCTGGTGGGTTTCTATGATCTTTGTGGATTTTGGGGAGAAGATACAGGTATTGTTGCTTGGGATCAACCACTTTCAGGTGAAATTTATCACCCTTGGTGATGATACCTTGATCATCAGCTTCATCCAAGAAATGGTCAATTTCTATCTTAAACCTACTAGTGTGGTCCAAAGGCATGGTCATATAATACCTGCCACCTGCTAGCTGTTTGTGCGCTTCCCCACTATATGCTACTCAATCCTGTATAACTACAGCCCCTCCTTTATCCGCTGGAAGTATCACAATGTCCCTGTTGAATCTCAGATTGTTAATACATTCTCTTTCAGCCTTAGTGATATTGTTTTTGAACTAATAAAATTCACCAGGGTTAAAGTGAAGATCTTTGAGAACATTACCCTGAAAAATAACTACAGTGGGTGACATTGGGGGCATAAACGTTGATCCATAGAACCTAAAACCTCTTTGTGTGTTGTCTGAAGTGTTGTCAAAGTAAAGCCGTAAATTAAGTAAACGGCAAAAATCAATCACATCCTGAGCAAAAGACTGCTCAGGGACAAAAAAAAAAAAACAGGCCCAAAACTCAAACACTTATTCAGAATCTTTATTTCAATATCAGAAAGACTTGCAGAAGAGATGTTATGTACATTCATGCAAGTAGCCCCTCCAAATCGTTGGTTGCCCTTATGTTTCCTTCCCCCTCTCCTGACCCTGACCTTGAAGGGTGTAATAGATTGTTAAGTTTGGGATCTGGTGACATTTCTGTGTGGCCATCATCTATCTCAGTGCTGGATGATGATTCCTCCCCAGAGGAAAATGAGTCCCTATTCCTTTTGAGGATGGATTTTGGTCTCTTACATTTGGGGGTAAATGGTTTTCTATCAGGAGTCATAAATTTAACATGTTTAAATGTCTCAAATGGTCTGCCCTTCTCGTAGTCCCTACATCCCTGTTGAATCTTTTCATCTTCTTTTCTTTCAATATTCTCTCCAAATCAAGTAAATCACTACTCAACGGGTTCACACAGGGTGTATAACAGGGTAGGGTTTCAAAATCATTAAGATTCTGACATAAGGCCTCAACCTCCTGAATATTCTGTTGAACCATTCGTTCATAGTATGCAGCTAAGGCGTCCACAAACCCCATGGAGGCCTGTTGTTGTACTTGTAACCATTGTTCCGAAAGTGCTTGATCAGCACTATGTACAAGGGGTTGAAGCTTAACTGTAAGTCCCCTAGGTGAAATCTGTTTGCATTGATAAGCCTTAAAATGATATACATGCCAAACATTAGTTCTCAAATTTTTCATATTTCTAGTCAATTTAGAAAAGGCCAACTTGCATTCATTAGATGGATCATTCTCAATAACTGTCACCCTATTTGTAGAATTGGTAGAGCACAAACCAAATACCCCCAAATCATCCGTATTAGAAAGTAAACCGTTAATAAGGGAGGCCAAATCCATATTGGACTTATTATTCATTTAATCAAAACCCAAAACGTTTTTCAATAGCTCAGTTGGGTAAACTAGACCCACATCCAAATGGAGTGGAAACCCACAATAAAAACTTCCCCACTAGATGGACAAAAATCAAAGGGGTTAGTAATTATAAGTCGCATTATATTCCCAATATAGGGGGCCAAAGACCACATTATATTGACCCAAAAATTGGCATATATATAGTTCCACATACAGTGGGAGTTCACTAAGGTCACACACAAAAACGACAGGGTATTCACCCCAAAATTACCCAATAAAGTGATACAATAGATAGCCCTTGTTGTGAATGACCGTTACAGTCCTTACCAATAATTAAATACTGACACACAATGCTACATATCACCAAATATTAATAATACACCTCCTAATTAGCTGAGCCCCAACATATAAATCCAATTTAGTTGGTCCAAAGTATCATCAAAAAGAAAAATAATTCCAACTATAATAAGTGCCAAAGATAGGAAAGAAGTGCAACCAGCTGAGTCCAAAATCTATTGGTGGTAAGCCTCCAAATGGTGAGGGTCTAGTTATCATATACTGATAAAAATTTAAGATAAATACCCAAATGTGGTATTGTAATAACCACAAAAATACCAACACTGTTTAATAAGGGGAAAAAACATAATATAAATAGAATGATCTTCCAGGCCCAAAATGAAAGTCATCCAATCCACATAAATAATCTTATTTATAATAATATTAAAATATTCAAAATATAATAAATAAGAATATTCAGAGAGGTATGAGGTGAAAAGGGCAAAAACAGTCATCTGAGCTATACACCCACTTAAATGTTCCTGAACATCTATAGCTTCCCATCCATATTAGTACACAAAAGTATATGTCTGAAAGACCTAATTGGAAACAGATATTATATCACACAGCCCTTCATATCACTGGGAAAAGTTAACCCCACACACTTGAATGCAAGATGTGTTTGAAAACCATCACACAATTGAAAATTTAAACATTTCAAAAACTGTTTATACTAAATAATAATCAACTTATTAATATAGCAGTAATGAGCCACAAAGTTATGATTCAAAAAACAGAGCCATTGATTTCACAGGCCTCAAAGCTAGTTATTCACCATATGTACAATGGCCCAAATTAGACCCCACATTTATAATTAGGGCATAAAAATCAGCCCCACAATACAGAGCCTTGATATGTCCAAATATGTATAGTTAGTTTAATGGACACTAAAACCCATACAATTATCAAAAACTTAATGTATGTATAGTATAACAGCCACTTCCTAAATGATGATTATGTTTGAAAAAAATCACAGAATCAAAAGTTAGAAAATTACCCTAAGCCAAGATAGCAATGTTATTATAACAAAAATAACCCACAAGGTTCAAAAAACAAAGATCTGAACCATATAAATGTGGGATTTGTAAGAACAATATACACAATTGTCCATGCTAGTTGTACAGCCTCAAAAAGGTATTGGCAGCCCAGATAAACCCCACAATATAATGTCTAAATATCTTTGTTCTTATTCCGTCGGTTCCATAGGTCCCATGTGGTTACGCTCACTGCTAAAAGTATAGACAATGACCCAAAATGAAGTCCACATTTGCAGTTAGGCATCAACATGTACCATACAACACAGAACCTTGATGTATCCAGTCCTATGTCCATGATTCCACAGGCCCAAAACCCCTTCATACAGCAAAAAAGCAAAAAAGGTCTATATTCCCTATCGTCACGATATTCAGCAGATAGTTCTCTGGAACCAATGGTAAATACATCCAATGAATGTCGCTCCCTCAATGCGACCGCTGCAAATTCACATAAATGAAAAGCTAGAACACATGGAACAATACGTGTAGTGCTGATCAATTCTATAATTCAGCTGCAATAGCAATGTTATCTTGTATTGGCAAGAAAATGAAAACCATGGCTGCAAATTCTAGTGAGCACAAAACCTGATAATTTGTGATATACCTCAAACAAAAAAATTCAAAAGAACCATAACGTGATGTCTCAAACACATCTTACTCCAATAAGTAATAGAGCCACAAAAGAACATCAGTCGATTACCACATGGCTCCAGAAGGCAGACAAATACCTTGTTTCTGTCCATATAAACAAATAGTAAGATTTTCCCCATACGTATGGCAAAACAGTACCTTCAGCCAGTCATAGAGTCATAGAAGTAATCCCAACCAGGCCATCTTGGTAGAAATCCAGTATTAGCAAAAAGCACTGATATCAGCAAAAAATGGAATGCACACAACAAAAACCATGCCCCAATAATGACACACTGAGGAATCCAAATATTGAAAAGTCAAAATATAAGGCAGTACTACCAGGCTGGAAGTAAAATAACTTTATTAAAACAATAAATATAGCAGCATCATAAGCGCTTTCAGGTAGAATCCCTCCATCAGATGATAAATTTAAAAAGAAACATCACATCTTATATAAAACATTGTATCCAATCAAATTAATTTAATCCTGGGGCTTTATCAGCACCCATTCTAAGAATCTATTGCATTTCCCTATATTCAGTTTCATTCCTTACATCCCCACATTGACTTTTATTAACAACACATATGACCATAAAAATAAAGGCATGACCTTTATGTAGAGCTATAAGTTTGTACAGTGCATTTTGTTTTTTTTTAACCTAATATCAGACAGATGCTTATAAATTCTATATTTAAGCCTGCAGTTGGTTTTGCCTACATAATATGTCATACATGCTAAACAGCAAGCACTATAAACAACATTGCTTGTATTACAATCAGCATACGAGTTCATGAAGCAACTTTTATTAGTCAACTTTTATTAGTCCCAGGATGTACAAAGCAACTATCTTGCCTAACATAACTACAAGCTTTGCAGTTCAGACAAGGGAATGTGCCCTTTCTCTTAATATCACAGCGCTAAAAGCCATTACAGGAGAGTTCATGGCACAAAATATCTTTCAAGTTTTTATTCCTTTTAAAAATGAATCTAGGTTGTGTTCCTACGATTTTAGTTATGTTTTCATCTGTAAGTAGTATTCTCCTATTATTTCTGATAATATTACAGATCCCACCTACATCACTACTATAAGTTAAACTTAACTGTAGCCCCTTATTAACATTGTGTGCTTGAACATCAGTAGTATTATATGACTCTCTTCCCCTATCTATCAATGGTCTAACTTTATACCTCCTATGTATCTTACTATTTTTCAATTTCTTATCGAAAACTTTCTTAGCATAACCTCTTTCTTGAAAATTGACTTTCAATGAGTCTTATTCATGGTTAAAGGAATTATCATTGGTACATAACCTAGATACTCTACATATTTGCCCCTTAACTATATTTTGAAATACATATCTAGGGTGCATGCTATCAAAACTCAAAATACAATTTGTCCAGCAAGGCTTCCTATATAATGATGTCTCCACACTTCCATCAATATGTTTGGATACAAGAACATAAAGGTATTCAATGTTGGACCCACAGTAATTCAGTGAAAACCTAAATAAACTTGTGGTCGATTCTAAATATTCAACAAAGGATATAAATTCACCTTCTTCACCTCCCCACAGGAAAAAAATGTCCACAAATCAATTATAAAATAAAAGTTTATCTTTCCATGCATGTTCAGCTTCAAATATCACCATGTCCTCCCAATAAGCCAAGACAAGGTTAACATATGAGTTTGCACAAGGCGTACCCATAGCTATACCTTGTCATTGGCAATAATAACTATTTTGACAGAGAAACACATTATTCTCTAACCAACCACATCAGGGGAGCACAGATGAATATTGTCTTCTAAATGCATGTTACTTTTTCTATTAAGTATCTCGCTCAAAGCACTAACACCATATAAATTGTCAATAACTGTAAACAGATTCTTTACATCAAGGGTAACAAATATATAGAAAGTAACCTTGGGTTCTTATAAATAAACACCCAAACCTTGTAAAAATGTAGCCGTATCCTTTAGAATTCTAGGAAGCTCTTGCAATATAGGCCTAAGGCTACATTCTAACCATATAGAGATATTTTCCATTACCCACCCCCTACCAGACACAAATGGTCTTAGGGGTGGTATTTTAGAATCTTTATGGATTTTTGGCAAAGCCTTAAAGACCGGAATCGTAGGATGATCTATATATAAAAAAGTCAATAACTCATGATCTAACAGTTCTGTTTTTTCCATATTTAATAGGGACCTATGTACTTTCTGAATACATGAGTTTACCATGAGTGGTGACAGCTGAGAAAATGTCCATACATCAGCTAACAAACTACCTATTTGTGTATTATAAAACTCTTTAGTAAGTACCACCACAGCTCCGCATTTGTCGGCAGGTTTGATGACAATATCACTGTTGTTTTTTAAATCAAACAATGCTTTCCTATGATGTTGGTCTAAGTTATAATAAGTAGATTTATGTGGATTCAGCAGATATTGTTCAATTTCACATTCACATGATCTAACAAACAGTAGCAGAGTGAGATTTAAACTGGTACAAATGTACTAGGTTGCTTAAAACTAAATGATTTATGAACCTTGTTGTTATCAGGATAATTTGTTTCAGCATAACGTTGCGTGTAAACAACATTAACTCTGGTATTAAAGTACAAAAATCAGCAGTTGTGCTAGGTATGAAATTCAATCCTTTGCTAAGAACAGATATCTGTAATTGAGAAAGATGTATACATGAAATGTTATACACATTACAAACATGATTATCAATCAGTTCAAAGTCCGTCTCCTCTTGTAGATTGTCTCCGTTTGATATGAAAAACTTTTATTCCATGAATTCTTCTTCTTCACCGCTGCTGGCAATGTGAAAAAGAAGAAGAAGAAGAAGAAGCAGCAAAACCAATCAACAAGGTAGAAGTGGTGTTACTATTGGTGCCTTTGGGTATGGCTCCCAATTGTGAAAAGTCCAGCCTATCGCTTCGAGACTGCACCACTTGTTCATCCGTTGCAGCCGAAGAGACATCAGGAGTTGCTAAATGCCCTTCAACAGTCAAGTCACTGATAATAAAAGGTACAGCCTCGGTATTCTCAGTGCTAGCTGGATCAAGCCCCTGAGAACCGGAAGCGTTGTGTCTTTCAGAATGCACCAAGCCCAAACGTTCTTTCTCACACTGTTGATTGGGTGCAGGTGTTGCAGCTAGATTTAATGAGCTGCTCTGTGTATGCCCCTGAGTACGGGGCCAGACAAAAATTTTTCCCAACTAAAAATCATGGTAATCACGCTGCAACTTTCTCAACTTGATTTGTTGCAGTTTAAAATTATAGTTTGCTGTGAGTTTAATTATCCATCCAAACATCAAGACCTTTGAAATTCTGAATAGGGGAACACATGAGTGATATTAGACATAAAAAGCCCTCTAATGCCCTGTATAAACACACTTACAAACATAATACTTTGGTATTTAGATTTACTATTATTGATCATATTATAGGGAATTATAGGGATAAAGTTGGTTGGCACAGTGTTTTGAACACTAAGAAGAAAAAATGGCTAATTAAACTAGGGGGCTTTTTCCTCCTGGCCTGAATGAATATTTATGAACTAACCAATGGGAATGTTTGTTGGCACCTGCCTTTGGCTTTATAAGAAGGACCTTTTGGTTTTATGTTTTGCTGTGTATTTTGTCTTCCACTGAAGAAGGTTATTTAGCCGAAACCGGTTTGGTTGGGGGTTGGGATTTGTATTTATATCCCTTCACCCATTGTTATGCTTTTTGCACATTAAAGTGTGTTAAAACCACACATTTTGTGCTGGCTCTTGTTTGTTTTGACTCATCTATAAAACAATCACAAAAATAACCCCAAAATATTTTGGTCATCTATTACTTCACTTATTAATCCAGGATAAAAAAAAACACTCCACTCCTTCTCCTAATAAATCTCCACTTCAAACAGCTACCTTATTTAATATTTATTTTATTGAAAGCAAAGCCAACCTCCTTACCAGCCAGCCATCCTCCTACTCTCCTGTGATCTTCCCAAACAAGAATCCAACTATACCTAATTCACAGAACAATACTACTTATTCTAATACATCTTCTCCCACATCAAAGCCCACCCAAGCCTCCTCCACAAACTGCCTAGCTTTCATATTTCAACCTACACCCGCCATCCTCATAAAAAAAAAAACTTCTACAAAAACTGAAACCTTGCTCTACCTTGGCAGACAACCTTGCCTTAGAATATCTTAAACTTGCTGCAGAGGCTAAAGCATATCCTGTTGGCATACTCATCAACAGATCTATCACAGAATCATATGCCACAATACTTTGGAAAAAAGTAATTTATCATACCTCTTTATAAAGGAGGCAACTCCAATGAAGTATCTTAACTACTGCCCAATTGCCATCCTGCCCTCTCTCTAAAATACTAGAAACATATGTCCATAAGCAACTCCTTACATATATTTTACAAAATCAGTATCTAACAGCAACTCAGCATGATATTCCATTGACCCATAGTACTACAACAACAACCTTGCCTTTCTTTATGGAAACTGTCAGCAATACAAGAGATTCTGGCAAACTTGTCTCAGCAGCATTTCTAGATCTGTCACAGGCATTTGATACTGTTTTCCACTTCAGTCATCTTAACCAGCTCTCTGGCATAGGTCTTTAATCCTCCTCTATTCAATGGTTTACTAGCTATTTATCTCCCAGACAACAATATGTACAATTGCAAGGCTCTTTCTCACCTTACCTAACTAATACCACTGGTATTCCACAAGTCTGTATTCTTGGTCCCCTACTTTTTAATGTTTTATCAACAGTCTTTATACTTCTCAGCTGGAGTGCCTTGTGTGGAGTCTGCATGTCCTCCCCGTGGTCAAGTGGCCTCCGAAAGACATGCGTGAATGGGCGTGCCTTTGCTGAAGGTTGGGCATTGGGTTGGCAACTCGGCACCATAAAAATCTACTGACAATCATTAGCAGACCGGAGTTCTGCTGTGGCGACCCCTAACTGGGAAAAGCTGAAAAGACAAACAACAACATCAACAGTCTTTATACTTCCATCCAATCTAGGTTGTCTAATTCAGTATTCAGATGACTCTACTATTAATTGCTCTGGTAAAAGTATTTCACACCTTCAGAACATAACTCAAGAATCTTTCTTCTCTATAAAATCCTGATTTAGCAATTCCCAACTGCTACTCAAACCTAAGAAAACTAAACTCTTTCTTTTAACTCCTAAAACATTCACTCACTCTACATAAAACAAATATTAAGATTCTTTCCTAGAATAATACCTCAATCAAAATAATTCCCACATGAAACTTTTAGGTATACCAATAGATGAGAATCTTAAATTGGATCTTCATATCCAGAATAGCATCCACAAAATTTTATGCATGGTCATAGACTTAAACATTTCTTACACACATCCATCCACACTACCCTAGCCACCACCTTTCTGTTACCTTCACTGCTATACAAAGTGTTCATTCTCACAAATCTCAACATCTCACTAAAATCAAAACTTGAATTATGTTATAATAAGATTGCTTAATTTGCAGACAATGCAGCCTGTTATACCCATCACTGTACTGCCCTTTAGTCACTCAGTTGTTTTTTTCACTCCCACACCATCTTAGCTATGTACAACTTCGAACTGCATTCAAAATTATACATAAACTCACTGCCTGTCCAGCCCTGAGTTCTATACTCCACAGCTAATATACTTAAAAGGCCTCCTACCGCCCAACACTACAACGTGTGAGAGATGCACTTATATAGCTAAACTGGAAGCAAAGCTCTCTTCTCCCAAGACTTGACTAGACAGTCAAGAGGAGAAGGTAAACACTTCCACCACACCACACTCATCACATAGTCCCTCAAAACCTACATTACCAATATAATATATTCATTATAGGTGAGTATTTGCACTTTTTGGTGCGAACACATCTTATTGTAAGAGTTTTCAAAGAAAAGTGATGTATTTTTTTTTATACACTGCAGATTGAAGTAATGGATTAAGTATTTTACACATTTTATTGGTCTTTCAGATCACATGTGAAGTTTTATTTAGTATTTAAATGATTTACCATGTGGAGATGATATTTCTGATGAAGTTCATGATTATTAAAGTGGACGAAACGCGTAACATAAGGTGTTTGCAGTACGTTCTTCAGTCATACACTGGCATTTTTTTATTTGGTTTTCCATGTGTGTCTAGTGAAGTTTTCAATATTTTTGTAGCTGGGTATGGCAGGGGAAGAATCGAGTCAGGAGACTCTGCTAAACCTTAGTATTCATCCTGTTCCCGAGTCGGGAAGAAGCTTCAATGAGTTTATTACTTCCACCATTAATTAAGTGGTTCGTGAGGCTCTGGCCCGGCAGATGGGTAATGGTTGTACAGCTAACAGTTTGAATGTACAACCAAACTATCCAGGAAGCAAGCGAGATGAGATTATAACCAATGGAAATATCATCTCCGTTTCCAGTACAATCCATACTAGTCAAGCAGGGTCAGTTTCACCTACTGAGACTAGACAGAATGTTCATTCAGCTGATAAGCATAAAGATGTTTTGGCGTGTACGGACAAGGTTTTTGAGCAAGTGTTCATAGCAACTAACAATCCCTTTCTTCATTCCTCCAATGTTAATAACACAAATCAAGTAAGTGACAATGCTAACCCGTCCAGTCCAGACGAGTTTTCAGTGTGTAAAAAAGACATTTTTTTGTTAGAGAAGCTTTGTACTAAAAGTGTCTCTTTACAGATGGAAGTGTTTTATTTGGAGGAGAACATTCACTTAAAATGTGTGCTTTTTGGTTTGAGAACTTTTAAGTTTCCCAACTGTGTGGTGCAGGGTGATAGCCTGTACACGCAGTTGGTGGAACGTTTTAACAATACTGGTTTGGCGTTTATGAATGCACTTATTCAATATTACAAATTTGAACTTGAATCATTGAAAGATCAGACTGAAAGCCTGGATACCAAAGTTAGAACACTGCAGGCTTTCAATGCATTGTCATCTCTCTATTTTGGGATAAATGCAAAACTAGAAAGGCATAGAGCTTCCATTGTTCAAAGGAAGCAAAAAAAGTTAAAGAGGGACCTAGCCGCTTACAGTTCTAAAACGGCGTACCCATTAAAAAATAAGAGAGGTGCTTCAAATGTTGATATTTTATCTACAGATGTAGAAATTTTAAATAATAATGACAATTGTTCAAATAAGGACATTGGGCCACAAGTTTTTCAGCAGACAGTAAATGACAATAACAAAGGTGGAAACACACCACCTAGTAGTACTCAAGCTAGTACATCTTACGCACATGCAGTTTCTACTGTTAACAAGTCCGGTCCTTTTCTAATGGACAAAACAGGGAACAAGAAAACCCCAAGGTAGTCTTGGAAAGTTCAAACAAGGTGCAAAGGGAAGGACAAAACTCGCAAAAAGAACTAGATTACAATATAAATGTTTGTAATTTAATTAACGAAGTTTTGCCCAGTGAAATAACATCTGTGCTCAAAAAAGGTTTTTCTTTCATTCCTTCAAATAATGTGAATATTCCCAGATCAATAGTTGACTTTAAGTTGTACCTCAGAAAGTTGAATTTAAAGTACATTTTTGATGGTGTCACTAAAATGGAATCTATGGATTTTGAATGTAAGAAAAGAAGTACATATAATCCTTTATTGAATTCAACATTGATGGTTTTTGGTAGATTATGTGAACAAGAATTTAGAAGAGTTAGGCAAAGCAACAACACAAAGCCTAATTTATCATCTTCCCAGATCTCTGCTTTAAATATGATAGCCAACAACAAAGACTGGCGTGTTATGAAAGTGGACAAAGGGGGTGCCATTGTCATTATGAAGTCAGAAGACTATAGTGCAGCTATGAATTCTTTAAGTGACCACAATTGTTATAAGGTTGTCACTAAAGAATACATTATTAGGAGCTTTCACAAGGTGGACATTTGTTTGTTTGATTTACTTAGTCAGGGTAACATTGATTATTCTGTATACGATTTCTTAGTGATTGAACATCCAAAGCTGGCCACACTATTTGGTATTCCTAAATAACTTAAATTTAATGAGGAGTTACCTTTTAGACCAATAGTGTCGGCCAGTTTCTCTAAGATAGAATTAATTTCTATTTGGCTTGACAAATTGTTGAATCCGATAGTGCAAGCGACAAAATCATACTTGAGAGACTCATGGCATTTAGTGGAATGTTTAAGTCAGTTAAATCCAAGTGACATGTCTTTTAATTTTGCGTCACTAGATGTAATATCTTTGTACACAAGTATCAATCCAACTGTTGGTGTAGAATTTCTGAGAGAATATTTAAGTCACCACACAGATTTGGACCATAATATGGTCAACACTATATGTGTACTGATGGATTTAATGTTAGAAAATATTTTTTTTTACATTTGAAAACATTTATTTTCAACAAATTTCAGGTATTGCAATGGGTTCTGGAGTTGCGCCAAGTTTTGCCAATTTAGTAATGGCTATGTGGGAAATTAAATTCTTGGAATCACATCCATTATCAAATAATATACTTTTTTATAGAAGATATATAGATGATTTGATTTTTTTTTTTTTGGCAAGGAGATGATTCTTTTCACATCTTTGTGAATTATCTAAATAGTTCTACTACTTTTTTGAAATTCACTATTGGTAATTTTGGAGACAACATAGACTTTTTAGATTTACATTTAAGTATAAACAATGAACACACATTTTTTGAGAGTAGTATCTATAGAAAGTCCACATTTGTCAATCAATATTTACATCATGATAGTTTACATCCTAAGTTTATGAAACGTGGAGTGGTCAAAGGACAGTTAATTAGACTGAGTCGGTTGACTAGTAAAGATGAAGTCTTTTCAAATGAAACAATGAAATTGATGGATTTTTTTGTGGGAAGAGGTTATGATCAGATATGGTTAAATAATATATTAAGAGAAGTTCTTGACCTCAGGGCCAATAAAGCACGTCCTATATTACATCACATCTATGATTTGGATGTTAACGTAGAGAATAATAGTACAGACAGTGTTTGTAGTAATTTTAGGTTAGCCTTTCCAATTCCCATTTCCAATGAGATGGTAATTATTAGAAAGATTATTTGAAATAATTGGAAGGTGGTGTTGGGAAATACTGATTTGTGTACTATTGGTAAAGTTCCACTTTTTACATACAAAAGAACGGTCAATATAAAGACCATCGTAGAAAGTGTCAGTCATGGTTGTACTAATGTTCTAGGTATTTCTAACTTTGGAACATTTCCTTGTGGATCGTGTAAACAATGTAGGTACATTTCTGGTAGCAATGCAGTGTTTTTTAAGCATTTGAATAAGACCATTTATATTAAAGGACATTACACGTGTAAGACAAAAAATGTGGTTTATGTTGCTTTGTGTGGTTCATGGGAGCATTTTTATATAGGTAAAACTATAAGAACGCTCAACATGCATATCTATGAACACAATTTAGCTATAAGAAAAAAGGACACGTCTAATGCGTTAGCGAAGCATGCTACCACTTGTTTAAATTTCAAAAAGTTTCATTTTCAGTGTTAGAAAAAGTCAATGATGATTTATTTTCTGGGAATTTCAAACTTGTGGCAAATTTTACTTAATGCAGATCAACTTCCTGGTCTGAATGACATGGTCAATATAAAGTGCTTTTTACAAGCACAAAGGTTATAGTCACAATATAATATATTCATTATAGATGAGTATTTGCACTTTTTGGTGCAAACACATCTTATTGTAAGAGTTTTCAAAGAAAAGTGATGTATTTTTTTATACACTGCAGATTGAAGTAATGGATTAAGTATTTTACACATTTTATTGGTCTTTCAGATCACATGTGATGTTTTATTTAGTATTTAAATGATTTACTATGTGGGGATGATATTTCTGATGAAGTTCATGATTATTAAAGTGGACAAAACGCGTAACATAAGGTGTTTGCAGTTCTTTCTTCAGTCATACACTGGCATTTTTTTATTTGGTTTTCCATGTGTGTCTAGTGAAGTTTTCAATAGAAACACAAAACACACACCTACATTCATGGAGGCTCTCAATAAAAATCTGCCCAAGCATCAGAGACCTCCAAAGCAGAAACGCAAGCAAACTCCACCCCCCCAACACAACCCAAATGACACATAGCCCACAACCTCAGTGTGGCACTCAACCACAGCCCATAAGGCATAACAACGTACCCAGCACTCTAGTCTATGTGACTCTTTAGTCAGGCACACTGATGTTCCACTCACCAGGCTAAACAAGGGGAAAGTTACTGTCAGCTGCCTGTCAGGTGCCAGGATCTGCCACATAAAGCACGCACTCAGGTCACTCCACAACAAGTACAAATATGACACTGTCATTGTCCATGTTGGTGTGAATGACCTGAGATGTACCTCCTTGGACTACATGAAAATAGACATGGAGGAGATCTCCAATCTTGTAGCCCAGGCAGGTATGACCCTGGCCATGAGTAGCATCCTGCCATAACCCAGAATTATGCCACAGTACAAGGACAAAATGATTGACTTCAACAATTGGCTAAGCTTCTGGTGTCATTCTAAAGGGATCCCGTATTTGTCTGCCTGGGGCGACATGATCGACAGACCACGATGCTTTGTCAGAGATGGCCTGCACATGTCGCCCTTGGGATTCTGGATACTGGCTAAGGCTCTTGCCACCCCTATAGTGCCTTTTTTAGGCAAGGTTCAAATGACAAATTCACCACCGTAACAGGTACAAGCAAGCAAAATCTGAGGGTAATGCTACCCAGTGCTAGAAGTCTAAACCTCAAAATGCACTCACTCAAGGCACTCCTTAAAATGGAGAACATCGACATCTGTGCAGTGACAGAGACCTGGTTCAAAGCTCCAGAGAGCACCCCTGCATTACCAGACTATAATTCATACCACACAATTCAGCCACCTAACCCGGAATGAAGCACTAAAGGTGGAGGCGTGTCCATATTCATTAAAGATATAGTACAGTTGTGTACACTTATCATAAATGTAGATGTTCGAGTGTATTCACTGTTGCAGTCATTACATTTGGGTTATCCTGCTGGCAAGTTGCCCTCAGCCGGCCTGAATTCCAAAGTCTTGGGTCCTGCATCAGCTGCTGTCACCCCTTCCCTGACGTCAGGTCGTCAGGGGTATAAAAGAAGCAGCTGATGCCATTTTCTTCAGTTTTTCTTGCCCCTGATGTCAGGTGCCCCCAAAAAGGGTAGCCAAACTTTATATATATATATATATATATTCAGAAATACACCAATATAAATTGTACCTTCATCTATAAGCAAATACACCACATAGATAGTATAAATCAGAGAAGGAAAGATAAGATCCAAAAGAAAAAAGGGGGAAGGCAGGTAGGTAACCTGGACTGCAACAGTGAATACACTCGAATATCTACATTTATGGTAAGTTTACACAACTGTACTATGTTTTTCGTGTTTCACTGTTGCAGTCATTACATTTGGGTAGAGTTCCAAAGCTATGGTTGGGAGGCTGGAACTAGACAGCAGTAGGAGCGGCTATGAGGCCCTGCAGAACTGCAGTGGCAAAGCCTGCCCTGGATTTAGAGTACAGTGGCAGATGATAATACTTTGTAAAGGCGTGCACTGAACTCCAAGTAGCTGCCTCTAAAATGTCTCTGGTTGGTACTCCCCTGAGAAAGGCTGCTGAGGTGGCTGCAGCTCTGGTGGAATGAGACCTAATGCCCTCAGGCACTGGCTTGCCATGGTGTAAGTAGCAGAAATGAATGCGGTGGCCTAACCACTTAGAAATAGTCTGCTTTGAGATAGGCTTTCCTTGTGATCCTGCAGCATATGCCACTAGCAATTGCTCTGTCTGCCTGAAAGCTTTGGTTCTGTCCAAGTAGAATCTAAGCTGTCTGTGTACATCCAAAGAATGCAGAATTCTCTCCTCCTTGTTCTGTGGATTTGGGTAAAAGGTTGGCAGATGGATGGCTTGGTTAAGAGCCACACTGGACACTACTTTAGGCATAAATGTTGGGTTTGTCCTCAGGGAGACCATGTCTGGATGAAAAATGATGAAAGGTTCCACAGCCATGAGTGCCTGTAGCTCTGAAACTCGTCTTGCAGAAGTAATTGCTAAGAGCAGAGCTGTTTTCCAAGATAAAAACTTCATATCAGCAGTAGCAGCTGGCTCAAAATGAGGCAGGGTGAGCTTTTCCAAGACATAGTTGAGGTCCCATGCAGGTATTGGTAGTCTCCTTGGGGGCCTTACATTTTTGGCTCCTCTGAGGTACTGCCTTAATAAAGGGTGAGAAAAAAGTGGTGGCTCTGTATTGTAATGAGCCAAAATGGCAGAGGCATGAATTTTAATTGATGAAAAAGATAGGCCTTTGTCCAGCATCTCAGTTAAGTATTGCAAAATCTGAGGAATATTTGGTACCACTGTATCAGTTCCTTGTGCCTGGTTCCTGGCACAGAATCTCTTCCATTTTCCAGCATAAGACTTTCTAGTACTAGGCCTTCTGGCTTCCAGAATGACATCCATCACAGCTTTACTGAGAGGTGTTTTTTGTATGACTACATTATTCGCCATGCTGCCAAGTTTAATGTCCTGAGTTGGCTGTGCATGATCTGATTGTTTTGCTGGGACAGTAGTCGAGGTATTTGAGGTTTTTCCAGCTGAAAGATAGGGTGTCCACTTTCCATGCTTGTCTGTGATAAGTCCTTGTGCAGAATCTTTTTAGTTGGTAATTGAGAGGGGAGGCAAATAGATCTATGTCCGGGCATCCCCCATTCCCTTGTTATCATGCTGAAGACTTGTGGATCCAGCTTCCACTCATGGGGATCCATGAGGTTTCTGCTTAGTTCGTCTGCCAGAGTATTTTCCTTTCCTGGCAGGAATTGTGCCTGCAGATGTACTTGGTAAGTCAAAGCTGTGTCCCACAAGATCATGGCTAGTCTGCAAAGGCAGTAAGAATGTGTGCCCCCCTGCTTGTTTATATACCACATGACCGTGGTGTTGTCTGTCTTTATCAGTAGTTGTCCCGGATAAAGTAGGTCCTTGAAGGCTGTCAGGGCATTTTGAACAGCTAACATCTCTTTTTGATTGATATGCAGATGCATTTGGTTTGAGGACCATGTGCCCTGAATGCATCTTCCTGCCATGTGGGCTCCCCAGGCATAGTCTGATGCATCCATTGTTAGTGTCTGCCTGGCTGGAGGTAATGTGAATTGCTGTCCCTTGTTCTGGTGACAAGCCTTTGCCCACCATCGAAACTCATGTTGCAGGCAAGGAATGAGAGTAATGTCCAAACACTTTTTAGGTACCATTGAAGTTTCCTCACATGCAGTCTTGCATATGGAATTAGTAGGATGCAGGATGCCATGAAGCCCAAAGCCTGCAGAATTTTTCTTGCAGATAACTGGGCCTTTATTGTCAACATGTTGAAATAGGTAGTCAGTTGCCTTTGTTTGTTTGGCATGAGATAAGCCATCTGGGCAGTTGTATTTAAGCTTGCACCCAGGAATGTTATCTCTTGTGAGGGTACTAGTTTTGATATCTTTTTGTTGACTGTGTACCCTAGGCATGTTAAAAGTCTTTTCACAAACGTCAGATGCTGTACAAGAATGTCCTTGTTCTCTGCTTGAATGAGGCAGTCATCCAAGTAAGGATATATTTGTATTCCTCTTTGTCTGCAGAATGCAATTACTGGTGCTAGGCACTTTGTAAAGACCCTGGGCACAGTAGATAAGCCAAAGGACAGTGCAGAGAATTTGTAATGCATTGAACCAGCCTTGAATCTTAGGTATCTTCTGCATGATTGTCTGATTGGAACATGCAGGTATGCCTCTTTTAGGTCTAAAGTCACAAGCCAAGCATTCTTGCCCAGCATGGGCAGAAGCTGCTGCAAAGTCAACATTTTGAATTTTGGAATATCCAGGAAAGTGTTCAGAATAGATAGGTCCAGTGTTGACCTCCATGCCTTGTCCTTTCTGGGTACCAAGAACAGTCGAGTAAAATCCTAGCCCCTGCTCTTGCTCTGGTACTTGTTGAATGGCCCCCATGTCCATGAGGGATAAGACTTGTTTTTGTGCCTCTGCCCATTGATTTTTTGGCAGATCTGGCCAGCCGTTTGCCTTTGGCAGAGTATGGAAATGGAACCTGTAGCCTTGTGACACTATGTTTAGAACCCACTTGTCCTGGGTTATGATGTGCCAATTTTGAGCAAAAAGTGCTAATTTTCCCCCTCTGGTTGCTGCCAGAAGATAAGTGCTTGGTGCAGGCAGGGGGAAGTCATTGGGACTGTTTTCTGTATGTTTGTGATCTATCTTCTCCAGCATTGGAGGCAGAAGCACCCCATTGCTTGGGCCTATAAGAGCCTTGCGCCTGGGATCTGCCCCTAGGGCATCTGGATCTACCCCTTTGAGGTCTGTCTGACACAGGAAAGGACCAAGTTTTTGTAGGCCAGTGTCTACTAAACCTAGGTGGCTGTACTTGTAAAAAATCTTTTGCAGTTTGCATAGATTTAGCTTTGTCCTCCATTTTCTTTAACACCTCTTCTGCCTTAACACCAAACACAGTATCATGCTGTAAAGGTGCATCTAGTAATTTAACTTTAACATGATCAGGCAGACTTTGTTCCTTTAACCAAGCATGCCTCCTAATTACAGAACCTGTAACTGCAGCCCTGCAGGAGGCCTCCAAAGAATCAAAACCCCATTGCAAAGTATGTTTTCCAACTTGTTCTGCTGCATACAATAAATCCTGCATTTCCTTGTTTTCTGCACATTCAGAATTTAACAACATTTTCTGTTTAAGCAATCCCATGACATGTTGCTGATACTTAAGCATATGAAATTGACAGTTTAAGGCCCTTATAGCCAAAGTTGCAGATGTGTAAACCTTTTTTCCCCATCTATCCAGTGCCCTTGAATCTCTGTCAGAGGGGGTTGGGTTTTTTTCAGTGGAAGCCTTAACTCCCTTTGGACCCTGGGTCAGCAGCAGGGTTTTTAAAAGGAAATTTGTGTGAGTCAGGAACCCTGTAATATCTGTCAGGCTTAACAGGAGCTGGGGGTAAGGAGTCAGGGGTCAGACTAGACTCCGAAAACACATCATCTACAATGTCTAACACAGGTGGAATGGCTAGGGGCCTGCGCTGAGGTAGTAAAAGAAAATCCCTGAGCCTCTTTTTAGATTCTGAAAAATCTTGGCTCTCCCAGTGGAAATGCTCCGTCATGGTATGCAATGTTTCCCCAAAGGAATAGTCCTCAGGAGGAGATGCTGAAGGTATAGATTCTTCAGCATCAGAATTCTCATAGGGGGGAAGAGAATATTCCTGATCAGAAGAAGAATCAGAAGAAATAGAAACCTAATCTGAAGATTCATAGCCAGTGTCTTGCCTAGGCCTCTTATCAGGAAGGGGATGGGAACCCCTGATCAAGGTAATCAAGTCTTCGGCCATTTTGAGCATCTGTTTTTTGGGCATAGAAGCCTGTCCACGTGGCTCTTGAGTTTGTTTCCTTGCTTTAGAAGGTGCTTTAGTCTTTGCCTTTGAAGCTGAAGTCATTTTAATGTAAAGATGTTTAGGTCTGAATACACCCTAAATTGTAAATACCTGCTCAGCGGCTCCGGACCCATCTAAGGTATTAGCGTCCAAGGCTCCAATACCTTGAGTATCCAGCGGCATGGCCGACTCCACTTGGGAGTCGGTAGCAGCCTGCGACTCTAAAGTAGCGGGCGTCAGGGGCTGCGAAAGAGCCTCACTGAGAACCGGCGAACCAGTGACTGGCTTAGGAGAAGCTTCGTTATTGGTTTTGGGCCTCGGTTGTTTTTCTCTATCTTTTACTTTGCGTTTTTTTGGAAACTCCGGTAGTCAGATGGCTATCCGACGATATTTCAGGATAATTAAACCGGCGTCCAAAAAAGTTTAAAGCAAAATCATACCGACGCTTAATAGTGCATTGGTTAAATCTAACACAAAACTGACAACCAGTAACGTTGTGATCAGGGCCTAGGCAAGGAATACAGTAAGAATGAAAATCCTTATGAAGTATTTGCTTTCCACAAGAAATACAATCATTAACTTTTTCTGATAGCGGTCTGGAGAAAGAAAAAAAGTTTCCCCAATGGGGTACTTAGCTTTATTGAAGACTTCGGATCTGAAACTCAAACACAAAAATCTCAGGAGTCGGCCGACCGGCACTTGCGAACTGCTTCTGCTTCGGGCACCATGCGGCAAGAAAGACTGAAGAAAATGGCGTCGGCTGCTTCTTTTATACCCATGACGACCTGACGTCAGGGAAGGGGTGACAGCAGCCGATGCAGGACCTAAGACTTTGGAATTCAGGCTGGCTGAGGGCAACTTGCCAGCAAGATAACCCAAATGTAATGACTGCAACAGTGAAACACGAAGAACATCCACACCTCCAAGCTAGTTGCACAGCATAATGCATCCGAGATTATCCAAGTGTAACTAACTATGGACAAGACCGCAATCTAAATTGTAGCTTGCTACAGACCCCCCCACCATGCCCCAGGATTCCCACTCCTCATTTCTTGATACACTGGAAAGTATTAGGGTACAACCTAACACCCTAATAATGGCTGATTTCAACTACCCCACCATTAATTGGGAAAACTACTCATGTACCAACTCTTTTGCTCAACGTTTTCTGGAATTCATAAATTCCAGTGCCTTGGATCAACTTATTCCCACCCCCACCAGGGGCAGCAATATCCTAGACCTGGTCATTACCAACAGGGGCAACCGGTGTTCCACACCAGAGGTCAATTCCACGTTGGTCAGATCCGACCACAAGCTAATCACCCTAGACATCCACATCCTGCCCCCACCCCCAATTAGGGAAACCACTGTAAACAACTTCTCCAAAGCCAACTTCACACTTCTTAAGACAGAAGTGGCAAACTTCATGACACCCATGCAGATGGACAATAGAGGTACGACTGCTGAATCCTACACAAATGCACTTCATAAGCACTTACACGAGTGCATGGATCATGCTATCCCTAATAGAACCAAGATGCTATCCTCCAAAAAAAGGAAGTCAATCTGGTGGTCCTCTGCCATAAACAAACTCTACAGCAGAAGAAAGAAACTGCTGTAAAAAAGAGTAAAATCCCATGACTGGAGGAACTCCCTGGTCAACCTCAGTAAGAAACTGAGATCTCTCATAAAATCCTCCAAAGCTAGCTACGAAAACAAAATTATCACTGACTCTAAAGACAACCACAAAGCATTCTATAGCTATGTCAAGAATCTCAATGGCAACACTCAAATCTGCTCTGAGTTACAGCACAATGGCACTAAATATACAGAACCAACTGATATTGCCAACATCCTGGCAGATAGGTTCAGTGCTAACTTTACCCCCCTCTCACCCCCCCCTAGAGGGCCCATCTCTATACTGGAAGAATGCAAAGTTCCTGTAATCATGGCTGCACAGGTCAAAAAAACACACTATCCAAAGCCAAGAACACAGCATCCATGGGACCTGACAATATCCCAGGTTGTGTTCTACACGAACTAGAGAATGAACTGGCACCCTACCTAAGTACCATGTTCAATCATAGCCTCGCCTCAGGCTTTGTGCCCACTGAATGGCGCACCACAACAGTTATCCCACTCCACAAAGGGGGAGCCATGACGGACCCCAGGAACTACCACCCCATTAGCCTGACAAGCCTGGTCTGCAAGGCCATGGAACGTATCATCATGGAACACATAAACAAAGACATTGGTAATCTCCAAACTCTGGAACCTACCCAGTTTGGATTTGAAAAAGGCAGATCATGTCTCCTAATCCTGATTGACTTCTTTGAAGCAGTCACCAAAGCCATAGATGAGAGTAAGGTGGTTCACATAGCTTATCTAGATCTCGCCAAGGCTTTCGGCACTATCCCCCACTCTGGAATTATAGATAATCTCACTAAACTAGGTATAAATCCCTATGTCACAAGATGGGTTGCCAAATGGCTCATGGACAGAACCCACACTGTGAATGTAGCAGACTCCAAATCCGACTTCAGACCAGTGACAAGTGGAGTACCACAGGGTTCAGTCCTGGGTACTCTCTTGTTTGGGTACCTAGTTCTCTGAAGTTCAGGCTAACACAGAAGGTATTTGGCTAACAAAGTTTGCAGATGACTGCAAACTCGGAGCCATAATCGAAATTCCTAACGATGTGGACATACTACAAAAGGGCCTCACTGAGACAGATGCCTGGTGTCAAAGCCATGGCCTGAAGCTCAATGCCAAAAAGTGTATTGTCATCCCCTTTGGTAAAAACTCTGTACCCATGAACTACCACATAGCTGGTAGTTTACTTAATGCCGAAAATGTGATAAGAGACCTTGGGACACAGGTGGACAGTAGTCTCTCCTTTGATAATCACATCGCCACAGTGGTCAGGAAATCCTTCTACGTGGTTCACCTCATCACAAAAGGTTTCTCATCCAGAAAAAAAGAGGTCATTGTTCCCCTCTACTCATCACTCATTAGACCCATTATAGAGTACAATGCCCCTTTTGGTATGTACTTCACAAGACATCTACAACAACTGGAAAGGCCACAGAAATACCTCACAAAGAGGATTACTGGCCTCAAACAGATGCCCTACGCAGACCGTCTCAAAGAACTCCAGCTTTACTCCGTCTCATATTGCCTACTCAGAGGTGATCTCTGCCTACCATACAAAGCTATGTCAAACCCAGACCTGTTGGACATGCTCCACTTAAAGAAATCCCAATCCCTCCAAGCTACACGCTCTAGGGACCTAAATCTTGTCACCACAATAAACAGAACATGCTGGAGGGATAGATTCCTGTCCCAGAGACTTCCCATACTCTGGAACAGGCTACCTATCTATGTCAAACAGAGCTCCTCATTAGCACTCTTCAAGAAAAATCTTGATGATCGGATGGGAAATAGGAAATTCACCCCAGGGATCACTTCTGTGGCTCTGCTCGACAGGGGCACAGGAAAATAATTTTCTTGGGTGGCGGTACATAATATAGACCCTAGGGCCAATAGCCTAGTACCTACCTATGAACCTATGGTCAGAAGATAAACAATTACTTTCTGTCCAAAAACCTAATGAAATAGCAGGAAAAAGCCTCTACTACTTCTTGGTGACCAAAACAGGGAACAGCCTACCTATAAGCTTTAGAACCAGCCTAACCTTCTGACTTTCAAACAAACATTAAAATATTTTTTTACCAAATTATGGACTTGCTCCTGTTCTAAGCCTGTATGAAAGCATTGATTACTATACCCTATCCTATTATTGCTATACCCCATCCTATAATTATACCCTATCCTATTATTACTATACCCTATCTTATTATTATTTTTTTTTTCCAAAATAATTTTTTATTTTTAAAAAAAAAAAATAAGTAAACAAAACCATGCATAAACATAAAGGTACAAGCAATGAATATACACAAGAATTACATACATGGATGCTTGTGACCTTGATATAAAGAGAGATGAACATAAGAACATATTTAACATGAACAGAGAAGAAGACTACAACATCTTGAAGTATGCATAGTACACAAATTAACAACAATAACCCAAAAGGAACAATATATACAGTGCTACCGGTACTAAAAAAAAAAAAAAACAGTGTCAGTACTTATAAGACTACATATTAACAGCCCTACTTTTAATTTGCAGTAGGAGGGAGTGGCCTAATAAATAAAGATAGAGAGTATAAGGGAAGGTTTGTAGGAAAGCCAAAGTTTAGTCGCATAGGATTACTTCAAATAGGCTTTTCCAAAGTTTACTGAAATAGGCTCTCTTCTTAGGTCCATTTATGATGAATTTCTGAGCAGAGATATATTTAGTGGCCATGTCTTTGAATCCCCGCCAGCACAGTTTGGTCCGATCTAACCAATTATATGTGATGTAAAGTTTTATGAGGGAGCACAGCGTTATTAGGATGTGAAGATGAAATTTAGGCAGGCCCGAGGGCATATTTAGGATAACCGTATCCCATGAGAGAGTGGAGCTATAGTAACCCATTTTTTTGAGACGCACTTTGAGAGAACACCATAATTTATGGGAATTCTTGCAGTGCCACATAATATGCAGTAAGTCAGCTCTCACACCAGGACAGCACGTACAGAAAGGAGAGCTATTGGAATTAAATTTGTTAATTCTTACGGGGGTATAGTAGGAGTTATTATTCAACATCAGTTGAATATATAAGAATTTTTTAAAGGGGGAGAGTTCTATAGTGGTTTTTATAGCTAGTAATTTTTGGTCTTCTGTAATAGAAGAGTTTTGCTTATCCCAGTATTTGGAGAAAAGACAGTTACCTTTGTAGAGTAGAGGGTGTAATAACTTGTATGACAGGGATATTGTTTTGTTGTCATTAGCAACTGTATTAATGATTAGGTTTAATTTATCAATTAGTAGTGTATCAGGGAATATATTATTGGTTTGTGAAGAAATAAGTTCCCTAAGTGTGGAGCATAACCGTGTATTTGTTATTAACTTTAAGAGTTAAACGTAGCTCAGCAAGAGACATGTTTTTATATTTAAGAATATCCCACATTGTAAGGTCTTTAATGAGAGGGAATTCCTCAAGATCTATCATCTTGTTGTTGATCTTTAGATTTGGATTAAGATGCATTGGTTGAAGAAAAGGAAGAATAATTTGAAGATTAATGTCCTTAATCAATTTCTGAAAAGATTTTATTTGAAATTTCAATAGGGGTGATAGTCTTGAACTTTTCAAAGAGGCGGGAGATAGAAAGGGAATAGACTTAGGATTGATTTTATTAGAGAGAATATGACCGTGCCATATCTTTAACCAAGCTGGATAGTGAGCTTGAGCTTTTCTATTCATGTTTGTGATGGACCATAGTTTATTAGAGCAAATAATTATGTAATAAAGATGAAAATTTGGAAGGCTCATTCTCCTTGGGAAGGCATAATTTGGAAAAAGAAATTTAGGAAACCAAAGAAATTTGACCAAGGTTTTTTCAAACTGTGAAAAAAGGTTGTTTGATATAATAACATTGATTGAACTAAATTGATACAGGAGTCTAGGCAAAATATTCATTTTCACAATAGCTACTTTTGAAAGAAATGATAGATTCAGTAACTTCCATCTTTGAAGGTCCTGACAAATGATAGACCATGATTTAAGCAGATTATTTTGAAGCGAGGAAGCTTGATTGTGTTCAAAGTTAATGCCTAAGTATTTAAGACTGTATGAGATATTAAAAAAGGTTTATGAACCTCAGGATTTATTGGGAAGATGTGTGACTTTTTATTGTTGACTTGGTAGCAAGAGGCCTCAGAAAAGATAGTAATTGCATTTAAAATTTTTGGCAGGTCTGTGTTAGGAAATTTGAAGTAAAGGTTTAAGTCATCAGCGAAGGCCGATAAAGCTACTTGTGTGTTGAGAATTTTAGGTATGGTATGATATGTATGTTGAGTAATATATAAAAAGAATGGTTCGATAAATAGATTGAAGAGAAAGGGAGAAAATGGACAGCCTTGTCTTGTACCATTGGTGATCTGAATTGAATTAGATCTTTTTTTGTTTATATATAAATAGGTGGATGAGTTTGAATAGAGAATTCTGATCATATCTGAAAAAATTATAGGTATAGTAAAATGCGATAACGTGGAAAACAGAAAGTCCCAGTCTACCCTGTCAAGGCATACAGCGGATTTTTCTCTTTTTTAGTAAACTGAATAAGAGAGTCCAAAGTTAGTGTATTATCCCATGTATGTCTACTGGACATAAACCCAGCTTGATCAGATGATATTATATGTGGCATTATCTGTTTGAGTCTGTTAGCTAAGATAGTAGAAAAAATTTTGATATCAACATTTATAAGCGAGATAGGTCTGTAGTTATGCGGGTCAGTTTTTTCTTTGTTGCTTTTAAGTACTAGAATTGTTTTAGAGTTGTTCCAGTGTATGTCAGAGATTCCATTTTTTATAATGTAGTTAAAGACTTCAAGAAGAATAGGGGCAATTTTTGGACTAAAAGTTTTGAAAAAATTAGTAGTGAAGCCATCTGGACCAGGAGATTTCCCTATTTTAAGTTTATTGATGGCACTTTGAATCTCTTGAACATTAAGTGGAGCTGATAAGAGGGTTGTTTGATCCTGATTAAGAGATGGGAAGGAGATGGAGTTGAGAAATGCTTCCCTCTGCGGATTAGAGGAAATGTGCCTATTCTTGCTATAAATATCTGTATAGATGTCATAAAAAAGGTTAATTATCTCAGAGTCTTATTTATATAATACCCCTCTGTATTGCAAAATGGAGATCGTCGGGGTGCCACTATTATTTTTGAGTATTCTAGATAGGGTTCTAGATGGGATTTGTGCCCATTCAGAGTAAGTTGCAATCTGTTTTTGTTCTTGTAATGAATAATTATGTAGGTGTAGCTCACATAATTCTTTATGTGTCGAATTGATTAAGTTCTCTAACTTGGGGTCAGGATGGGATTTTAGTTCTCTCTCCAGAGAAGCTAGTTTTAGAACTAGACTAGTTTCTTTTTCTTTATTCAGCTTATTGAAGAAAGTGGCTTTGCTGATCAAATAACCTCTTAGTTCAGCTTTGCAAGCCGCCCATTGTATATCAAGCGCTATTTGAGATTTGCCAAAGTTAGCATATAAATCAGACAGTGACGAATTTATTCTCTCTAGGATCTCTTTGTATTTTAGTAAATTGTTATTAAAGGACCAATTCATATGAGATGCAGAATATGCGAAAGAAATCATAAGAGAGATTTTGCATGGTCAGATAGTAGCCTAGGCTCACATCTTAGTGTGTTCTTGAATTTGGAGAAAAATTTAGAGATTAAGAAAAAGTCTAGACGTGACCATGATTTGTGACAATTAGAGTAGAAAGTGTACATGCTGTCCTTACGAGAATCAGTACAGTAGACAATAGTATCCATGAGATTAAAGTCAGACATTAGTTCCTCAAGGGCAATAGAAGCTTGAAAGTTATATGAGGGAGAGTTGCTGGTACGATCTAATCTGGGATTTATCACTGCATTCCAGTCACCTGCAATTATCAAAAGGTGATTTGGGAATGAGCTAAGGATATTATAAATTTCTAGGAAAAAGAAATGTTGTAGAGTACATGGACCATATATATTCAAAAATAAAACAGGTTTGGTAGAGTCTGGTACGGAGGTAAAATAACACCACCTACCACATTTATCAGACTTACATTCCATAATAGCGCCCTGGAATTGTTTCTTAATTATAATGGCTACACCTTTAGAGTTTGAGCTATCACCCCCGGCTATTATAGTCCTGATCCATTTTCTGTTGGATGTTTTTTCCCAGCCCTCTTTAGGTAAATGCGTCTCCTGTAAAAAACAGATACTAGCCTGAGATTTAAAAAAAAGATGGAGAATTAAGTTCTTTTTCACAGCATTTTGTAGACCCTTAACATTCCAGCAGTCTATATTCCAACTATTGAATTCCTTATTTTAACTGGATATACTGAAAAATTATAATATAGTGGGATTATTATTCTACCTGATAGTGTTTGAATAGGGGGATTTGCCTTAGTGCTTGAGGAAAGGAAGAGAGCACAATAGGTCATTAACACTGTCTTTATGATGAGATTAACCTTGCAGAAGGAGGTAGCACATAACTTCTTCAAACTAACCCCAGTGCCTAACCACCCAAACTCCTTGTATGAAGAAGGATACAAACACCCAAACAAAAAATCAAAAACATCTATACATATGTACAAAATATACGTCATCCAAATGAACAACAAACCTAGCATACTTACACATACACCCTCTGAGCTTCCAAGATCAAATGTATTGTAAATACGGTTTAAATATCTGGCATGTTTCTGTAGTAGAAAAGAGCAGTGTATTGTTGTAAATGCATCTACATGCCTACAATGTGTACGCTTATGGGAGTCCAACATTTAATTTGAGTTTTAAGTAATTAAGTTATGTGTTTGGATAAAATTTAAATGATACAGTATACGATTTAGTAAATCACAAAGAGTCACTTAAAACAGCCTTAGAGCCGAGCACACTAGGATATTTGGTTTACATACCTTGGATTAACACATTATCCCATAGACTATTTTAGGTCAGCAATAAGTCTTGGCAAGTACCACATACCACACAATGTGATGGTTGCCCCATGACACAACACTATTACCAGCCTCAGCCTTTATTAGAGGCATGCTACAGTAAACAAATACTGGAATAGAAAGTAGTTGATACTGCAAATGAGCTATTGGGGGAGGTAACTTGCACAGAATTAAACAAGTGAAATTAGCAGGTGTAGAAGAAAAACATCTTTCTGTTTATAGAATATAGAATATGGCATGATAAATGTGAGGTTAACTTACATAATGTATACTACATGACTGATATGCTTTAAAATTTAACACAGATAATGTTAGAGGTCTACATGTGTCATACTACAAGTGTGTTACATATCTAGCATATAGATTTAAAAACAGCACATATCCTTTATCGACAAGGTCAGGAACCTGATTTCTGTAAGTTACGCTTGCCTATCTGTTATAAAGTAGACACTGTATATTGCAATCTCTTCTATCAGTGTCAACGATATAATATTGCCATGGAGTCTCTTTAAACCAAACTTGGTGAAGTTCTCTCGATGCAAAATTAGTGACTGTATAAAATAACGTAATTATCTGACAAATTTGTTTTGTTTTAAATAATCCTTTTAAAGTACTACATGACAAATTTGTCAGAGCTCAAAGGAATACTACAGACTTCAAGTACACAATGCTTTAAGTTCTAACTAGGTAATGCATAACTGAACTATAGAGCTGCAGTAGTAGTAATCAGAACATCTTCCAAGGGATAGACATGCTATGTATGAAACAGGCCTGATTAGAATACACACCTAAGGTATCCAGTTATTCCAGATTCAGAAGTACAGAATCACAAAAGTAAAGTATATCATTACTACAGCCGTCAAAAGAAGCACAGCACTTTAGATGTAGATCAAAGCTACGAACATTGAGCAGTCATTTAAGTTGTAATGTTGCTTATATAGTTAACAAGGGAAGGCTACTTAAATTTGTTGCCCACAGACAGCACTCTTAATGTAATCAGTACATTTGCAATGTAGACACCTCTATAATTAGTAAGTTCTATAAGAACGAGTCTTTTAAATAATGTCTGTGCTCTGCTAGTAACCCAGTATAGTAAGTATCTTTACATGTGCATATTAGCGTGGTAAGGATGTGGACTAGTATACAAGTATTGTGTTAAGTTGTATCAATTAAAACAAGCAGGAATATATGGTGTCCAGTCTTGTCTATACAGCTTTTATGCGGTTAAGGCTACATGCACTCACTATACATGACATTATCTAAATAAAGATTCCCTCAAATGTTTAATTACATACCATGAATGCTTTGTTTGTAAGTTGATTCCGCTCAGTTAATGACCACAAAAGTTACAGAACCACTTGCTGAATTTGCTGTTAACTTGCCAATTGAAGCAGATTACGTTAGCGCCTAAGCGCAGAGCACTCGTTAGGTACCAGAGGTATCCTGTAGCAGCTCCATGTGGGTAGAGCAGTAGGAAGTAGGTGGACAAGGTACAAAACAAGCCTGCACAAAATAATTAGAGCAACCTGAAGGAGTAAACAATAAAAATTATATTCTCTAAATCACATATATAATAAGAATAATGCTTAGGTGATTTATGTATATCACATTTAAACTAGATGAATTCCAAAGTTTCAGAATGTCCACGAATGTCGTCGGGTCAGTCTGTGTTCTGTAGCCATCTCTCTCTCCTATGCTCGCTAGTTTGCGCTAGGCACCTAAAAGCATATAGCTTTCAAAACGGCAGTCAATATCTGTACAGAGCGTTTAGCTGATAATCGACGAACACATTACCTGCTTCATCCTGGATGTCCAGTTTGAAAAAGTATTAGGTAGGGAACAAAATAATAGGGAAGCATTTAAGCATATTGCCTCGATTGACCTGCACTTCCTGAAGCACGCTTTCTATGCGCCGATCAAAAAAGAAGTCCCAGGGATGTTGCAGTAGGAACTGTGTGTTGCAACTATTAGGGACCCTCTAGGAAACAACTTGTGAAGAAGACTGTACCTACCAACACGAGGATGGCGCAAACAGTTAAACAGGCCATTGGAATTTTAAAAAGGAAGCAAGTAAGTGCAGATAGACTGTGAGAGAACAAAATACATATTTTTTGAGAGAGGGATTAGACGGCATAACATTGAAAGCAAAGTATATAGCTACAACAGGCTTAGCAAAAGAGTCGCTGGCAGTAAAATAATTTCAGGGAGTAGGAACTTTATTGAAAGCCTTGATAAAGGCTGCTTTTGCTTCATTTTGGTTATTAACTGAGTATTTCACTTCATTGCTGAAGAAGATCAGATTGTTGGGGTAGCGCATTTGAAACCGGATGTTTCTTTTAATTAAGTCTGCGCAAAACGGAACTAATTTTTGTCTGTTTTCCTTAATGGTTGAAGGTAAATCTTGTGAGAAGGAGATTTTATGGTTATTCCACATAACAAATTTATGTTTTTTGGCTGCAAGTAGTATCTTTTGTGTTACTTGATAGTTGAGCAGTTTAACATATACTTGACGAGGATCTGAACTGTCCTGTCTTCTACGAAGTGCTCGGTGAGCTCTTTCAATGGTAATTTCAGGCTTTTCATCAACAAGTTGTAATAACGAATCAAAGATTTGTTTTGCAGTAGTGATTAAGTTTTGGTTGTCATAGCTCTCCGGAATACCTCTGATTAATATATTGTTTCTCCGACTTCTTGCCTCTAAATCTGTTATTTTCATTTGTAAATCTGATAAAGCTGTTGATTTGGCACTGAGATCTTCAGTGAGAGTTTGGATTTGCATCTCATTTGACTGTGTTTTTGTTCAAGTGTGCCCTCTTTCTGCAATCTGAGTAACAGATTTACCAATGGATGAGAGCTGTTCAAAAGTTTTGTATAGCTGCATGTATGGGTTGCAAGGCCTGTTTTAATTCATCCATGTGAAAGCCAGTATCCTCACTAGTGCTAGTGGAATTTTTGTTAAGTTCCATCTGTTGTTTGTTGGTTTTTTTGCCTTTTTGAAAGGTTCTCCTTTTCTGGTGAAAAAATTGCCGAAGATTTAGCTTTTGTTGTCTGTATCTCCATTGTAGTAGAGTCAATTGAAGATTTTAGCTGCCTAGCCATGTGGTCTTCAGAGTGCAGCAGCAAGGTTAGGCCTTATAGATCACAGACAGTGTAAAACTTTAAGGTAAGGTAGAAGAAATATAGTTAATTTGGCCTCTACTTAACAGCTGATAATATTGAATAGTTTGGGTTTTGATGCTGAAAAGAATTCCTTTGTTCCAATGAACGTCCCGAAGCTCTGAGAAGTATAAATCTAAGATAAGACTAAATGTAGTAGGGAGCTCAGTTTAGATGCAGTTCACCAGGCGTCCACCATTTTGGAATCCCCTGTCTTATTATTATAACCTATCCTATTATTACTATACCTATAATATTATTATCCCATATCCTATTATTACTATACCCTATCCTATTATTATAACCTATCTTATTATTACTATATGTATCTTATTATTATACCATGTCCTATTATTACTATACCCTATCCTATTATTACTATATCCTATCCTATTATTACTATACCCTCTTCTATTATACCTACCATCTCTGTCTACCAAGTCCCCTAAGTAACTTAAGCCCTGGCTTCTCCATTTCTCCTCATTCTCTTCCCAACTACTCCTTTTATGACCTTCTACCCTTGTCCTCTATCCAACTGTTCCATTGTAAGCCAAGTCACTCTTTTAGGGTTATACTATTCTATTGACTAATGTGCATCTTACACAATATCTTTAGCTCATATTTTATTATCTAATAAACATTATTCAAGTTTTATGAAGCTATGCAAAATATATGTGCAACTTTGTAGTTCATCTTTCTCATTTATGTATATATTATTACCTCATACTTGTATTACATAATTCTAATGTAATTAATTCACTGGTTCATGTCAATTTTGTTCTTGGAGATTTTCTCCCCTAGCCTCCAGTGAAAATGGGTACACTGGACCCAGTTGGACTTGCCCTGTAAATAAATGTCAATGAATTAATAAGTACTAGGCTTGGCGTCATCTAACATCTACAAACTTGATTTTACTGAAGCTTCAAGATAAACTAAGTCTCTGTAAATGACACACAGAGACCTGCTACAAAACTTATATATAGGATAGTATGGGATACATGAAAAAGCCTCTACAGATCTAAGGAATCTTATAAAACATAGCAGCTATGATTCAATACCAATAAGTGTAGAGAAATGCAAATCAGAGTGTAAAACAGAGGAAGCAGTTAATGGTGTACAATGGTGCCCATGCATCTGCAAATGGATAGGGGGCATGGAGGAGAGGATGTAGGACTGTCCAAAACAAAAGTTGAGATATACAGAGGCCTTAAATAATTAATGTCAAAGGACATAATGGGAATTCAAAGTGAAAAGGCATTGGAGGAAACTTTTGGACATTCTAGACTGCATAAGGAGATACATCACAAGCACAAACAATTCACTATCCCTCTGTTCATAGCTTCATAGGTAAGCACTTGGCTAGCTGCCTTTGCAGGTCATTTCATGCAAAGTCTCATTTGGTTAGAGGTTGGCCTTGCCAATACCCATGGTCAATAATTATATATTACCGCTAATTAGAATAACTGGGATCACACCATAGTTATTTTGAGGGGACCCACACATGGGATAAAGCATTTAGGAGCGAACTCTCTCCATTATACAGGGTGCAGTCCTCAAATAAATGTCCCTATCCATAGAGCCGAGTTGCACTCAAATATGGACAGGGATATGTGGTGGGGAGTCTATTCCAGAGCAGCTGTTTCTTCAGCAAGATATACCTGCCCCTCCAAACTGTTCTGTTGATGTTGCAGAAGAGGTTTCGATCCATAGACTGGGTATTTCTGATGCCATTTGGTTTGGTGATGTGCAGTAAATCTATCAGTACTGGGTCAGAAGATATTTTGTATGTTCAGAAAACTGGTAAGACACCCCATCTCAAGTATAGTTTAACATTCTGGAGAAACAACAATTGAAATATAGATAGGATAAAAACTATTAAGAAATGGCAAACAATTTGTTACAGGGTCTATACCAGAAGAAGATGAAGAAATATTAAAAAAAAATGACATTTATGCCTGAGAAGAAAAACAAAATGAACTGGGAGCCATGTCAGAAACCTTCAGTTGTCTTAGGCTAGGCTTAAAATGTTCCAGTACTTACCTATGAACCTTGGAATATAATTGCTATACAAACTATTTCTGGCTAATTGCCTTGGTGTGTTTTACTGAAAAGTTTCTAATTGACTGCCTTGGAGATAACCAAGCAGCATCCGTTTACTCAACACCGATGGAAGTTCCTTCCACTTCGGCAGTTAATGAAATGTTGCAAAATAATTCAACAGTAGTGCCTATGGTGAGACGAAAAATAAATTTAGAAGCAAGACCACAACAGATTTTTCCAGTTCTACCTCTACCCTTTCACGCAGGGAGAAAGAAATCTGTCGAACAGGACATTTACAGAGGTCAGAAACGGAAATAAGCACCAGGTCAGTTACAAACTCATACCTTAAAGAAATGTGGGGGTATGGTCAGGAGAATTAGTATGGAACATATCTAAGTATGAACTGACTGCAGCTGAGATATCTTTATTAAACAAAGGTTTGAGATTTTTTCCTACAACTAAAATGGACACTAGTGATTTTTTATTATGTTTAAGAATGTTTGCACGAAATGAAGTACTTAAACTACAGTTTGGAAATGTAAATGAATCAAGAGGTACCCAGTTTAAGAAAAATAGTACTTTTGTACCTGTATTACCACACAATGTAGAAACTTTTCTAAAAGCTTGTGAAAATGCTATATATAACAATGAAAGTTATTTTTTTAAAGAGCATTGATATAATTTGTCAGAAAGTGAATGTAATGCAATGCGTGAGCTGCAAAAGAATGGCAATATAGTTATACGCCCCTCAGACCAGGGGGGACCTATTGTGATACTGAATTCTGATTTTTATTATAAAGCTATGCATGAAATGTTATCAGATTCAAAGTTTTATAAAATAGTACCAACAGCAATTGTTTTTGATATGAATGAACGCATTACAAGCACTTTACATAAATGCATGTGTATGGAGTTATTGACTAAGGAACTTTTCCACTTTTTTTTTTTGTTGAGAATCCACTAATTCCCCAAATACATGGTCTCCCTAAGATCCACAAAGACCCACTAAATCCACAATTTAGACCAATAGTAGCAGGGGCACAGTGTTTAACAGAACCTATCTCCATTTATTTGGACAGTGAATTGAAAACAGTATTAAATTAATCTGTATATGTTTTGAGAGATACAGAACAATTCTTAGTGGATTTGTATGGGGCAGTGAAAGATATGGGAATGACAAATGCTGGAATGCTGGCTACTTTAGATATGGTGTCATTATTTACGAGTATACCAAATGACCAAGGTATTAGTATGGTAAAATCAGTGTTGATGAGACAAGGGAAGCTCTTTGCAATAAAGACAGATTTTCTTTGCATGCTTCTGGAAATGGTATTAGAACATAACATTTTTATGTTCAATGATATATGTTATAAGCAATTGCCAGGAGTGGCCATGGGCACTAGCTGTGCTAATGCATATGTAAATTTGGTTATGGTGAAATGGGAGTGTGAATATTTGTTGAATAATCCCCAGATAGCTTTTTATAGGCGTTTTGTAGATGATCTGTTTATTCTTTGGAAGGGAAGTGAGGAACAACTGAAGTCTCTGCATTTACATCTTAACACCACTAGTGATTTTTTAAAATTTACTATGAATTGTTCTGCATAAAGTATAGATATTTTGGATGTTACCATTTACAGAGAAGATAATATGTGGTCCATTAAGTTACATAGGAAACAGTGTTATAGACCATCCTTTCTACACAGGAACAGTATGCATAACCAAAGCATCTTTCCTGATATTATCAGAGGACATGCAATGAGAATATCATGGCTTTGTTGCCAAGAAAAAGTATATCTAAGTGAACTGAATAACTTAAGAATAGAACTTTTGAGTAGGGGGTATAGTGAACAAGAGATCAACAAGGTATATCAAAACGTATTTAAGGAAAGAGAAGGTAAAGGTAAGCCTTACTACTCTGATAGAGTGGTAAAAAATACACATAACAAAAGAAAAGAGTTAACACTAACCCCCATGGTTCTACCATATACAAAGGAAATAAGAAGGTTTGAAAATATTATCCATCAGAACTGGCATATGCTGTTAGTGGATGAGAGTACAACTAACATAGTAGGTACACAACCACATTTTGTATTTAAAAATAAGAGAAATTTAAAACAACAGCTGTGTTACCCAAGAACTGTTAGGAAGATAGATAATATAATGAAAGGCACACATAGATGTGGACACTGTGCATGCTGCACTTATGTGGATGAGTCCAGATTTTTTAAGCACCCAGGGACTGGGCATCTATGGGAGCTTAGACACTCAGCAGACTGTAATACCAGCAATGTAGTATATGTAGCTCACTGTAAAGTATGCTTTCAATTTTATGTAGGTAAGACTAGCCGTCACCTTAGGGATCAGATTAGGGACCACCTATATTGCACTAGAAAGGGGCAAATGCACAGTGCTTTGGCTAAGCACACTTTGGACAAGGGGGATGAACACATATTCATGTTTCAGGTTCTACATGTGCAAAATGTAAACATCAGGATGGAAGATATAGTCAACACAACTGAAAATATGGAAGTACAATGTATTCTGAGACTGGGAGCACATAGAGGACTAGGTCTAAATGACAGTGTTCCTCTGAAACCAGCTCTGAAATCTAGAAGGTTGAGATAGTTTATAAATATCATGTATAAAGTGAGTTTATAAATATGTATAAAGTGGGGAGAATAAACTACACATACACATGCATTCACTTTTATGTATATATATATATATATATATATATATATATATATATATATATATATACACACACACACACACACACATACATTTATATATATATATATATATATATATATATATATATATATATATATATATATATATATATATATATATATATATATATATGTTAGCTTTCTAGCTTTTATTAGTTTTAGTTTTAATTAATCAAATGTTATGTGTAACTAAGGCAATTAACTTGTTTGTGATTGGTCAGTTTGAATTGAAGTAAAGTATTTATATGCTATGGTTTGTGAATGAATTGTCTGATGAAGCAATGGTCACCATTTCAAAAGTGCTCACCTTTTTGTATTAAACAAGAAGATTTTATTCTGTTGTGGTCCTGCCTTTTATTCCAGATACTTTACCTACTGGGTTTATGTGTTTGAGACATTCTACATTTGGGCTGCTTGATTCTGTTGGGATTTGTTTGCTGTTTCCTATGCCTTGGAGATTTATTTGCAGACTTGATATGTTTTTTATTTAGTTGGGCATTCTATTCCAGTAGCTTCTTAACATTTCTGTATGTTACAGATACTCGTGTATTGTATATCTAGCCAGCCTTACAGAAAGGGTCTTTATATGTCCTGTAACCAGTTCATATCAAAGAAACGGCTGTTTTTGGCAGCTTAAGATCTGGAGATCTGGTTTACAACATTGACTTCTGGAAGCCTTTGGGACGTTTTTCATGTAGCCTCATGCAAATTAATATTGACTGCAAGTTACAAACTAACAACTCCAACCAGTGAACATTGAAAGGGGACATCAAAGAGGGAGAGGATACACAAACAGCAAACTAATGAGATGTCTAAACAGTGACAAAATCTAACTAATGTTCAGAAATGTTTACAGAGGTCATACTGTCATCTGGGAAGAGTCCGGCTGATGTTGTCAAGTGAAAGAAAATTTTACTGTCAGTGTCAGGGTCACCATCACATTAACCTCCAGCAATCAATTAAACAGCAAGCTGCAGATCGGCATCATTTCCATGTTAAGAGCTCTTACAATTATTTAGTTTTTTTATGCAAATCAGTTAATTATACAGTGTTGTGAAGAATTTCTCTTCTCTGCCTTCAACTATGATAAAAACAGGAAATGTATTAAAAGAAACAAGGAAACACATATTCATGCACAATCTTGCATTAAGTAGAAATTATAAGTTGCTGTGAAATAAACCAGCTGCTGTCTCCACAGTTTTATATTATACCAATAAGAAGGAAATTATGAGATACTTGAAATCAGCAGGCCCATTTCTTGTGTACTGGACAAATGTTGTTTTCAAAAATTGAAAATATATCAGGGGAATTTTGAAACATATATTTCTTGTTTTATAATGTGCAGAGTCTGCATGTCCTCCCACTATCCATGTGGATTTCTGCAAGGTGGTCTGGTTTTCTCCCACATCACAAAGACATGGTAACTATAGGTGAACTCTAACCCTCTGTATTGCCACTGGGTCTGTATGTCACTTATGAGTGTGTGTGTGTGTGTGTGTGTGTGTGTGTGTGTGTGTGTGTGTATACATGTTTGCGCATGGTGTTTATGTTCTATGATAGATGGCCATGACATATAACATTGTTTATTATTTATTACTTTCATTTATTTATTTTTTTTATTTATTTGTTATCTGGGAAAGTTTGACTGGAAAAATTGTAACCTATTTTCAGCAGAGGCCCATGAAGGAAAGTTCCACGTAAGATTAAAGAGTTTCAGCTGCAATAAAACTGACATTTTAAAGTTCATCTAAGTAAACAGAGCTATTATGATGGAGGTCAACATTGTTAGTCTTGCAAGGTGATGCTACAGTGATGCAGGTGAATAGCAATAACTAAGTGAACTCTTTATAGTGGTAGGATAAGTAATCATGCATAATCTGGTAGATGAATTAGTTAGTTAGAAGGAATATTTTGATTAAAACGTATATCAGAGTAACAAGAGTGGTGCAGTACAGGTGGATTGGAGGGGCAGGAGGAGATTAGCCCCAGTAAGATTAGTTTCTCTGCTTTGTGCCTTCTGTATGCCAAGACAGGCTTCAGCTCACCCATGATTCTGACTTGAATAATGCAGGTATCAGAGAATAAATGAATAAATGAACAAATGAATACAGTCCCTTAACACTGTACACAAACTTAACTTATGCAAAAAACAATGTTGAGATTTTTTTTGCATAAATATATGCATAGCTTGGCTGACTTTGTTTGTCTTTTCCCAGTTAGGGGTTGCCACAGCGGAACTCCGGTCCGCTAATGATTGGCAGTAGATTTTTATGGTGCAGAGTTGCCAGCCCAATGCCCAACCTTCAGCAAAGGCACGCCCATTCACGCATGTCTTTCGGAGGCCAATCAACCGCAGGGAGGACATGCAGACTCCACAGAAGGCACTCCAGCCGAGAATCGAACAGGAGAACCTCTTGCTGTGAGGCAACAATGCTACCTCTGTACCACTGGGCCTTTAATATAATGATATTCATATTCAAAAGCATCTTTATACCCCACTCACTCTTAATACTCTTCATCTACCTCTTTAAATGTAACTTCTTGCTTCATCCACACCCTTACTTACTAATCTCTTCACCCTTGCAACTTCCTCCCTGTTGCCCACTGCCTTTCCTCCTCACGCTTTTCTTATTTCCTTCTTTTTACAGCCATCCAACATCTCCACTGTATCTCCTTATCCTCTGTGCACAGCATCCACCTCTTATTTCAGCAATCAATCTCCATAACCACTTCACCTTCTCCATATCGCCTCACCTGCTTTCCCATTGTCTTCTGATACCATCTTTCAACTCTCTTTTCCCAAATAACCTAATTCCACTTCTTGGATAACAAAGAAGTCCTCTCCAGTATCACTACTTTCACTTCCTTCTCACTAACTGTAATGTACAGCTAACTAAATAAACCTTCAAATACCAATGGAACATCCATACTCAACCCATCCACTGACCCCAGCATCTCTTTCACTTCTCCCCCTCTGCTAACAGTCTTCATTTTCAGCAGTACCCTTGTCTTTTCCTTCTTTACACTACCTAATCATTCCAGTATACCACATCAGTTGGTTTATTTTACCATCATCAAATCTCCATTGTTTGTTCTTTTTGAAAAGAAATTATATATCTCTTTCTGTTGTTGTTTTATATCTATATGTCTATATCTATATCTATCTGTCTATCTGTCTATCTATATATCTTTCTGTTCTTAAAATGCCTTTAATAAACTTTAATGTATTGCATTATTTTTATAATATTTTAACTACATTTGTATGCAGTAGATACTAGTCTTTTTTTCCTTTGTCCTCTCATTGTTTTTTGTTTGAGAATTTTTTTCCTCCTGGGTCTCTGCAAAAAGTAGACATAAATAAGGTAACACCTAAATCTGCTTTGAACTGGTGGTCAATAACACCGCATACACAAATGCCGTAGATATAGCCAACCTGCTGGCAGACAGGTTCAGCGACAACTTCACCCCCTATCCCCCCATCAGTAAACCAGGATATCCCCAGCACCTGCCCCCCTCCCCTCATCACCAGGGAGCAGGTCTTTAATGCCCTCTCAAAGGCAAAAAATAAAGTCTCCTTGGGACCCAACAACATCCCTGGCTGTATCCTACTTGAACACAGGCATCAGGTCTCAGCTCTATTGGGCACTCTATTCAACCAAAACCTGAGCAACGGCTTCAGCCCATCTGAATGGAGGTCAACCACTGTCATCCCTCTATATAAAGGTGGAACGTTCACAGACCCAAGCAATTATAGGCCCATCAGCCTAACAAGCCTGATCTGCAAGTCCATGGAACACATTATCATGGACCTTATAAACAAAGACATTGGCAACCTTGAAATGCTTGACCCAACACAGTTTGGTTTTGTCAAAGGGAGATCTTGCCTGTTAAACTAAGTCAGCTTCTTTGAAACAGTCTCCAAAGCCATGGACAAGGGGAAGACTGTGCACAAAACCTACCACGACTTAGCCATGCCTTCGACACTATTCCCCACTTGGGCATAACAGATAAACTCTCCCAGCTAGGCATCAACCCATATGCTACCAGATGGGTAGCTAACTGGCTCATTGATAGAACCCACTCAGTCAAAATAGGGGAAGCCACCAAAACCCACTTAGGCAAAATAGGGGAAGCCACCTCTAGTAGTAGACCTGTAATGAGTGGTGTACCCCAAGTATTGGTCTTGAAGCCTTTACTGTTTGGAATATACTTTTCTGAGGTGCAAGCCAAAACCAGTGATCTGTGGCTGACCAACTTTGCAGATGACTGCAAGCTTGGCACTGTCTTAAATTCCCCTAGTGATGTGAACATCCTCCAAGAGAGTCTTACCCAAACAAATGACTGATGCCAGAAGCATGGCCTCAAACTGAATGCCAAGAAATGCATCATTATCCCCTTTGTGGAAAATGGCATCCCCACTGATTATCACATTAACAACAATGTACTAAGCACGCAGTCAGTCATGAGGGACTTCAGAACCCAGGTTGATAGCAACCTTACTTTTGACCACTATGTTGCCTCAGTTGTACAGAAGGCTTTCTACACAGCCCACCTAATAAGTAAGGGTATTTCATCTAGGAACAAGGAGGTCATAACATCAACCTGTACTCCTCCCTTATCAGACCAATTATCGAGTACAATGCCCCTTTTGGCATGTACTGTGCCAAGCACATGCAGCAGCTGCAGAGACCACAGAAGTTCCTGACCAGGAAAATCCAGGGTATCAAACACTTATCCTATACAGATAAGCTAAAAGCCCTGTCCCTCTACTCAGTCACATACAGACTGCTCAGAGGTGACCTGTGTCTGGCGTACAAGGCCATCTCAGACCAAGCCTTGATGGAATTGCTGCATATCCATAAGTCAAAATCCACTCATGCAACGCACATGCAAGGCCTCAACCTGGTCTGTGACATTAATAAAACTTGTTGACGGAATAGATTTGTGTCTCGAAGACTCCCCCATCTGTGGAATAAACTCCCTCCCAATGTCAACCAGAGTACCTCTCTGGCCCTCTTTAAGAGGAACCTGGATGACTGGATGAGAAACAGAAAATACACCCCTGGGATCCCACATGTCTCCCTACTGGACAGGAGAAACAGGTGCAGACTTTGTGGGAACATGGGTGAAGATCTTGGCTAGGCTTATAAGGGCCTCTGGGCCAATACCCTAGTATCATCCTATGAACTTATGTACCTAAATAAATGAATGAATGAATGAATAAACATAACCTCTCATGTCCATTCTGAAACTGCTTAAAGCCTTTGTCCTTCGTACTCTTCTCTGTTTATCTTTTCCATGACCCTTTATTGACCACTGCAGCTGTAGTGTTATTATTGCCTCCCTTTGCGCACTCTCCACCAAAACAGAACATTGCTACCCATCATCATCATCGTCATCATCACCACCCCCATGTTATACATGGGGGTGGCATATTGTTTCACTTGTCACCATTTCTCCCTATTCAATGCTACTCTCCTACCACCTTCAAGACTCATGATTGACTGTCACAGGTCTTCTCTCACACAGTCAATCCACCTCTTTGTTGGATACCCTCATTTATTCCTGCCTTCTTCCTGGTCTAACCCAAATCTTCTTCAGCAGATTGTCTTCTGCTTTCCTGCACATGTACCCAAATCACCATAATCTATTCTCTTTCACTTTTTCTGCAACTGGAGCTACTTTTGCTTCTGCTCTTATGTTCTCATTTCTTCATCCGTCTCACAGTGAGCATCCTTCCACCCATCTTAGGCACTTTATCTCCATCACCTCTAGCTTCATCAACTGGTCTGTCTTTAAATCCCATGTTTCTGTACAACTTACTTTTCAGCTGCAGCCCCTCTGGTTCTTGCTTTCATCTCCTCATTCAGACTTTCCTTCTCCTCAATCACCCATCCTAGATAGCTGAAGCTGTTAGCCTGTGCCACTTTTTTTCCTTCTAGCTCACTTTTCAGCTTCTCCTGACTTCCCCCATTTCCTGCTATTACTACTGCTTTATCTGTACTTGGTTTTATCCCACATGCCTTCGGTTTTGCATTCCATCCCCCTATCTTTCACTGAAGTTATTACTCAGACTTTGCCTATAATGCCATATTGTCTGCATACAGCAACTTTGTTGACCTGTCACCTCCGATCTGTATGCTAATGGAGTACATCACCAGGATGAACAGCAGTGGGCTCAAAGTTGAAGACTGATGCACACCTACTCCCACTGGTAATTCCTTTGTAAGACCAAAGAGTGTTCGGACTTGAGTCATTGGTTCTTGTACACAGCTTGCACTAATACTACCAATGTTTTTCAGACTTTGAACCACCACAGGACTGCTCAAATCAGCTTTCTTGGAACCTTGCCATATGCTTTCTCCAAGTCTGTGAATGCCCAGTTGAACTCTTTCCTCATTTCTATCGTCTTCTTAAGTATCTGTCTCATTGCTACCTATCAACCTTTAAAATTTATTTTTTATGATTTCTGATGCTTGTTTCCTTATTACACAATTCTGATTTGTTACATTGGCTTATGTTCATTTTCTGATTCTCTCTCTGTACTTCTTGTGCCAGGAGTAACCCTTTGAAACACATTTTCTGTCCTGCACCTCCTCTACTCTCATTTGTGTGCCAGAAGTGGCCTCCACTCTTCAACTTGAGCATCCCTTTTCTCCGTCCTGTCACTGCTTTTTCCTTCAGACTCCTCAGTCACCTCTGTTTTACTATACCTTCATGTTTATTTCCATGTACTGCCTCTCCTGTCTTCCAGTACATCTGTCTTCACTTCAGGGCCCATCTCTTCCATTATTTCAGCCTAACTAGGATTTATACCACTTTGAACACTGCCTCTTTCTCTTTGTAATTCCCAAATTACTCCTATTCCCATTACACTACAAGAGCTAGTTCGTCCACTACCATCCTTCTCCTTTATTAGCCATAATAGGTAGGCTGACATGTTGGTTCACTATCTCCATCTTGCACTGATTTAAACCCCTTCTATTGACTTTACTGTCTCTACATTCTTCCACATATTTGGCTACTGCTACTGCATTATTGCTCTTTTTATTCACCAACTCATATTTCAACCGCCAAGTGGCCTCAGCTTAAAAACTCTACATTGAATTATCTCCCTATCTATACCACAGCTAGATTATCAGCACACAGCAGCCAAGTCCTTGCTCCTGCTTCTCTCTTCCCTTGTATATCATGTCCTGATTCTTTAGAGATTTATGCAACTCTTTCATAAACCTAGCCTTGTGCCACAATAACAATGTCATTATGATCCTTCTAACTCTCCAGAAATTGCATCTTTGATCTGAAATGGTAAACTTTTTGCAATGATATTTGCTGGTTGTCTATCCAAGTGGTCACATTTCCACACTGTGCATTACCTGTATGCCTTCCGGTCACCCAGAGATATTATTTAAAGACACCTGAAGCCTTGACTAGAAATTGGGGGCTTCTGTACTCTATAGCAGGCACTGAATCTTCATATCCTCCCACGAGGACCAGTTGCTGCTGCAGTATCTTTGTGTTTGCTCGAAATAGGTTAATCAATCTTAATCTATTCTTAACTTTTGACATATCGATATAGTCAATATTCAGTCAGGACACCTCAGGTCAACTCTGTCACATCTCTTACAGCCCCTATTAAAGTTTCTCTAAGGCCAGTAACTTGGACCATCAGACCAGAAATCAAACTGAGAGCAATGTCTTTTTGTCCTCTTTTTATAGGTTTGTAGGTGGTTACTAGGCTAACGATCGCAAGGGCCTTTTTAAGCCTAACCATTCATCGCAAATCTCTGACGAGTTCTGATACCCTTGATATGTGTAAACACAGGCTTGGGAGATGAACCATTTACAGGTTACCTGTTTGCATCAGAGACATAGGTGCCAAACCAGGAATGAATTTCCAGTTTCCCATCCAATTGTCCAAGTTGCACTTGAATTGGATTCGGGGGGAACTCTGCTTCACATGGCGGGAGGAGCCTGTTCTATAGATGGGGTAGTCTCTGGGACACATACCTATCTCTCCAGCAGGTCATACTTATATCACAGGTAAGGTTTAAGTCTTTAGAATGGGTAATTCTGGCATTGTTTCTTTTGTGGATATGCAGGAGGTTCATCAGAGTGGGGTCTGACAATGCCCTGTATGCCAGGCATAGAAGTTCCCCTCAAAAGCCTGTAGGAGACAGAATACAGGGATAAGGCCTTGAGGCAGTCTGCATAGGACATATTACTTATGCCGTGTATTCTTTTAGTGAGGAATATTTGCTGTATTGAGATGTTTGTTGAACTTTGACCTATTTTGCAGTGAATCAGGAATCATCAAACTAATTCCATCAATGACCATGTTTCAATAAAAAGCATTAAACATAATAAGATCATGTAGTGATGGTATAAGAAACATCTGTTTGCCCTCAAGATTGTGTGATTTTGTTAGGATATTTGAATATTCTGTGTGAATACTGCCTATTCACCATTTGCACTGAAGGAGAGACACCAAGCCATACTCCTTTCCCCAGAATCTTTTCTCCTACTAATATTTCACTGATGGCAGATTCAATAATATTCTAACTTAGTTGAATATAAATTAATTCAAAATGAACTCATGGAAAACGGTCACCATGGCCTTTCACGTCAGCTTAAGAGCCCTTACTGTTTCTGTCTTTGCTCCAGCCAACCCCCATCCCATATTGCTTATAGAGGTCATAGGCAAATATGGAAAAGGAAAAGGAGAGTTTGCTACTAACAGTAAAGAAGGAAGCAGAAGAATGGACTAGTAAGCGTGACAAGGGAAAAGCAGAAATAGGGAGGAAGACCAATTCTGTGAGATAGAGATAAACGCCATGGAATGAGGTCTGAAAGGGAAAAGTGGTATAAAAAATAGATGATTTGGAGAAAGAAGGGTTATTGAAAATGTGAAATGTGTGAAGTTTACATTTTTTAGAGAGGTACAGTGCATCTAAATGGGTTCAATGTTTTATATTCAGCTGTTAAAATGGCAATAAGAGAAGGGAATGAAAGAAATAGAAGGAATTGGAAGGAAGAGAGGAGAAAAAAACAGGCAGGCTGAAAATGAGCAGGACTGAAAAATTAAAGGAGAAATGCTATATATAAAGGCAAGTAGTACCAGAAAGCAGAAAGGTATGGACAAGAACTAGGGGGGAGGAGAAGGGGATGGGTAATGGTTTTAAGCAAGAAAGATGGTGCATGGTAGAAGGCACTGAAAATTCTAAAAGATAAGGAACTTAATGCTAAATAGGCCCAGCATGGTACAAGTCATAAGAATTTTGCTTATGTGGTAACCAAAACCAATTATTAAGGAGAAATCATTTTAACTACATTAAGGGATTAAATATGGAACAATAAACTGTACAAGAAGGGTACAATAGGGTGAGCACAAATTTAAAACAATGTAAAAGAGTGTACTGGTGGGACTAAGAGTAAAGGAAGGAAAAAGGAGCAGAAGACGGTAATAGAGAAATCATGTTAAATATGTTAGGGTAACCAAAGCACCATATCATGTGCAAATAGAAAGGAATAGAAAAGGGTAGCCAAGTATGATGATAATATAGAAATGAGAAATATATTGGAGAAATGTAAAATTGAGCAGGATAAGTAGAAAGATGAGTGAAAAGAAGGAAATTAGAGCATTTTAATTGTCAATGGAATCAGGGATGACAAGATGGAAAACATTACCTAAAGACAGCATAGATAGAAGTAAGTACTGTAGCCCTGGCAGAGGTGCAGAAAAGTGAAAATCACACATGAGACATGGGACAGAGCATAAAAAGAAAGGATGACGGTCTGGAAAGGAGATATCTAAATATGGGTAATAGTGGTTGGAAGGAAAATAAATGAAAGGTAGACAGGAGAGGCATGGATAATGGTAAAAGAGGAATGCATTTAAAAAGGAAGGAATACAGGTAGAAAGTGGAAATGTTATTTGTAAATAACAAGGCTAAAAGCAGTGCATATGAAATGCTTTGCATGCATGAATTCTGATATGTTCCTTAAGCAAATTTACAAAATACAGTCCATGTGTGTAAAGCAAAATTTGAGGTCTCTCATACTAAGCTTCCTTTTTATTTTATATTAGAAAAAATAAAACATACATAAGATATAACCTATTAACTATTACAATATTACAATTATATACTATCAAAGAACTACTGTAGCTATTCTATACATTAACTAAAACTATATATAAATATCTCTGTGTATAAGACATTCAAGATAGAAAATAGAGTAGTTTTGTATAATTTTTTTCTTATACTCAATAAACTATATGAACCCTGAGATTTGTATTTTCCCAAAGATTGAGTACATATAAGAAAACAATTACTTCTATTATACTTTCGGAAATTGGAAATAGTTTTGGCAACATTTTTTAGTGCCTTCAAATGTTTAAGTGATATACTAGTAAATTTGTCTCATTTCATATTGTTTCTTTTTAACCAGTTCTGTGAAATCTAAGGCTTCAGTAGTAAAAATCATGTAATTAGTATAAATAGCTCATTATTTAGAATTTCTTCTGAATGGATGTGTAAAACTGGTAAATTCCATGTTATATTTTTAATGTTTGGTCTTTGACTGTAAATACTTGGTATAACAATATTCAATAAAGCTTTAGAAAATATACAGCTCCAGAATACATGTAAAATATCTATATTTGTTAGACCACATACTTGTGTGAGATAACTTGATTTAGCTTTGCTGCTGTAAGATAGGCATTATTTTGCATCACAAATTGAGAATAGTATAGTTTTTTGATGGGGATACATTTGAGACTATTATAAATTGATTTATGTTTAAACTCTTCTTGATTTAAAATGTATTTATAGGTATACCAAATTGAGGAGAAGAGAATGCTTTGATTAAATTTCATTTTTTTGCAAGTTTATAAGCTATAGATATGGCTTGGTTTTGTAAAAAGGTACAGAGAAAATCTTGCATTAGTTTAATTTTGGTATGGTCTAAGGGGTTATATTTGAATCTGAAATTAATTACATAGAAAATTTGTTTTACTATTACAAACTGTATTTTGGTAATTTCAATTGAATTCTTATTTATTCTATTGAGTTTGTATCATTAGTAATAAAATCCTAAACTGTTTATTCTTTTATTAGTGGAGAATGACATAGGGTAATCATTTGATTATTTAATAGTATGCTTGGATTATTATGAATTGGTTGTAATAGTTTGAAGAAATTAGTTAAATCTAACCAGTCTATTATGCATTTAAATGTGTATATCATATTATAAGAACATCAGTGAATTCTTAAGCATTTGACATTTTGCCTGTTTAGAAAGGTAATAGTTAAGCAACTATAAGTAAATAAATGCATACAATTTTATGTATTTATGACAAATATGTACCTATGCTGGGTATCAATTGCTGTATTTTCTTTCTAAATTTATGGCTGTCCATAGTCTACTTGTCTTTACAATTAAGTAGTATAAATAAAAATTTGGTAGGCTCATTCCCCCATTTGATTTGTAATAAATTCTAATGTATTTTGGAGCCCATATAAATCTATATAATGAGGATTCTATCATTTAAAAAAACTTTTGTGGGTACTATATGAGTTGTTAATCTTACACAGAAAAGGAATATTGGAACAATATTCATTTTTAATAATAATTACTTTTGAAATAAATGAAAGTTCCATTTGTGTCCATCTTTGGATGTAATTTTAATATTAGACCAACATTTTAAAATATTTTGTTGTAAATTTGAATGTACTCTGTGTGTAAATGTTATGCCTAAATATTCACATGTGCTTAATTTCAAGTCCTCTAGGTTAATAAAATCAATATTATTATAATAAGAGTTCAACAGGAAAATAAATGATTTACTTACAATTAAATTCTAATTAGAAAACTTTGCAAATGTGTTTATAGTTTGTATAATTTTTTAGGCCAGTATTAGGGCATGTGAAGTATATGTTAACATCATTTGCAAAGGCTGTATGTGGTCTTTTATGTCCAAAACAAGTGGCAATATTATAAAAGGTTTTATAAATTAAAGTAAGAAATAAAGGTTTGGTGTGTGTGTATATATATATATATATATATATATATATATATATATATATATATATGTGTGTGTGTATGTGTGTGTGTGTGTGTGTGTGTGTGTGTGTGTGTGTGTTAAATAAATAAGGTGAGAGGGGACACCCTTGTTGTAATCCATTTATATTTGCCATAATTTGGGGGGCATTTTATTTATCATTATTAGTGCAGTAGGGAAATTGTATAATACTTGTATACTTTTCACAAAGAACTTGGTTAAATCTAATTTTTTCATAATTTTAAAGAAGAAATTTAAGTTTACTCTATTAAATGCCTTTGATGCATCAACCAAGAGTAGATAAATATTGTTGGTATTGGGACTTAGTAAATGTTGTAATATCCAATCAAATGCTTACATAGGATCATAGGATCATAGGAGGATCATAGGAGGTTACAAGGCTAATGGCTCTGGGGCCCTTACAAGCCTAGCCAAGAGTTTATCTCCAAAAAGAAACCTCAGTTAGCACCTGTCAGCCCTGTCAATGATGGACACAGGTGGAAATCCTGGGACAAATTTGTGTTTTCCCATCCATTCATCAAGGTTGTGCTTGAAGAGGGTCAGAGAGGTACATAAACATATCTGTCTGTATTTTATTAATCCTAATGAATAAGTTGATATTATCATGGGGATAGATGTTTTTAATCTTTTTTAATTTGTCCTTTCTAATTATATTATTGTTCTTTGCTGTTACTTATCATACTGCTATATATTTTTGTTAATAATGAATCAAGACGAAAAAAAAGTCTTTACGAACCAAATAACAGAATTGATCCAAGAAGAACGAGCCAAGAACCCAGTGAAGCAATAATACACCTCTTTATTCTCACAACAGATAATCCACTCGAAAATAAATCCAATAGTACAGGAACAAGATTAAGCGCTTTCATCCACTGTAACATGGACTTCCTCAGAATCAATTTAATTAATTAAATGGTTCATTTTAATGCATTTTTGGCGCCAACTTCATATAGTATTTAAAGACATATTCCTCGTACTTTTTCTAAAAACTATTTCATAGCTATGAACATAGTTTTAAAAACAAATTAGTATACAATGCAAATCAAACATTCTTTGTATAATAAGAGTATTTAAAAAAATTAAAAATATTAAAATACCCTTATTTTTATAACGTATTTCCTTTTCATATAAGCATAGTTACTAAAATACGTTGATATGCATAATATATATTGAAATACCAAGCAAACAAAGCCTATGAAAAATGATAACCTATCACTCTAGTTATAGATATGTCGATTTGAAATATCCAAAACTTCTAAATAGTCTAAAATATGAAATGTATGTTAAAACCTAACAAAACCTAGCAAATGAACGGCGTTGATTTTAATAGCCTGTTGTTTGGGCTGAATATGAAAGTGCATTCGTGCATAATGAAGTGCAAAATATATAAATAAAAACATATGCAGATGAAAAAATGTATAAAAACAAAATCTAAGTACACTATATAAAAATTGCAAGGTATAAAAGTACATAAATACGAAAAATTTCCAATAAATTACCTATAAATTACTTCCTATCTATAATGTATGTAAAAGTAATGTAATAAATTTATTATAAGTATTATATTCCAATAACTCATAATATAACTGTATAAAATGTATATATAATAGTAGATAAAAGATAAGAGATAAAAGATAAAAGATAAAATTCTAAGGCAGAGTATAATGAACGTATTACACCATCTCTTAGGTATATGAAGGAATCAAAATCATGATGATAAGAAAATAAAAAAATATATATTAAACATTAAGGTATGTATGTAAAAATCCTTATCATGAAACACATGTAAGAACTTGAAGAATGAATGCGGGAGCTTTACATTAAAAATGGTCTTAATGATATATGTTCATTTAAGCCTGGCTTCGTGGATGCATCAGTTAATATTTGCCATTTTGCCTCCCTAACAGCTAAGTAAGCCTTAAGGTTACCTCCTCTAATGTTGAAGATCACACGTTCTAAAATGGCAAACTTAAAATAATGTGAATTGTCCGTCTATTGTATATGTCGACATAAAGCATTACTACTATCATTCTTTTTAACTGCATATAAATTTTCATAAATTCGCCTTCTAAATTTCCGTTCAGTTTTACCAATGTAAAAACAACTACATTGATAACATTTGGCTAGATAAACAATGTTCGTAGTATTGCAATTGCCTCTAACAAACTTTACTCTGGTCCTATTTATATTTTCTAGGATCAAATTTTCATCCTCATTAATTACCTTGCAATACTGACAGCTTCCACACTTCCTAGTTCCTCTATTGTTTCTAATATCAATAGTCTGATCTTTGTTCTTTTCAAATAGGGACTTCAAGTTCATACCCATTGTGTATACAAAATTAGGTGTCTCACCCAGTACATCCACTAATTCGGTATCATTGAAAGATACATTCCAATATTTTTTAATAATTTCTTTTATATAGTTTGTCTGTGGAGTGTAATAAATAATACATGCCCTATTGTACTTTTTGTCTACATTCTGTACTGATGTGTTGCTAACACAGGGGTTGCCCAAAACAGGAGAATATTTAGTCCCCCATAGTTCAATCACATACGTTTTGACCTCATTTATTAAGTAATCAGGATATCCCCTGTCTGAAAATAATTTACTAATAAAATCCATTTCCTTTTTCATTTCATTTTCATTTGAAGTCATTCTTGCTGCTCATATGTATTGCCCCTTGAAAATGTTCTTTTTCATTTTCAAGGGGTGAAAACTCATATATTCTAAATAGTTGTTTGAGAAAGTAGTTTTTCTGTGAATACGAGAAGAAAAGCCATCTTCAGTACTAGACACAAAGGTATCCAAATATGAAATTCCTGTTCTACTAAAATTGTATGTAAATTTCAGGAAAGGACTTGTATTATTCAAATATTTGACAAATTCGTCCAGTGTCTCTTCGTTTCCTTCCCATAAAATAAATATATCATCTAGGAATCTGGTGTAAAATCTAATGTAGTTATAGTATTGACTTTTGAATACATTTTCCTTTTCCCAATCCAGAAGAACAAGATTAGCAAATATGGGGGCACAGGCTGCCCCCATAGCTACTCCTCTAATCTGCCTGTAATACTCTCCTTCATAATAAATGTAATTGTGATCCAGTACTATACTCATCAGTTCCAAAATTACCTTACTTTTCTCCCAATCCAAGATAGAGTATTCATAAATGCTGTCACTAAAACTTTGCATTCCCTATTCCTTAAGGATGCAAGAAAATAAATCTATTACATCAATGGTCACATATATCAGATCTTTTTTCCAAATATCTTTTGTCAATAACCCCAAGAACATCCATGAGTCTTTTATAATATGGGGGATCCTAGAGTAAATGTGCTTCAACCAGTTGTCAATGACTTGTCCCATGGGGAATGTCTTAGACCGACTACCCGAAATAATGGGTCTAAAAGGTGGGTCCAGTATATTTTTGTGTACTTTGGGTACTCCAACTATGGTTGCCATTAAGGGATAATCCACTTTCATAAAATTGTACAAATCAGTATTGATTCTATCATCCATTAACATATCTTCTAAGTACATGTTGATTCATCTATATGAAATATTTATCTGATTTAGCGAAATGCTTTCATAATTCCCTGATTCTATTAATATATTAAACATTTTACTGACATGTGTCGTTATCATATAGTACTATACCCCCACCTTTGTCTGGCTTCATGACCCTTACTGTCCTATCATTCAAAAGTGTTTGTAACAAGCGGGCCTCCTCATCTTTTAAATTACTGTAGTTTTTAACTCCCCTTGTATTGTTTTTTAACTGATACAAATCTCTAATAATTAATTTTTCAAACAAGGAGACTTGTGGATGAGGGGGTGGTATAAATGTACTGTTTTTTCTTTAAATCACTACTCACAATATTACTAGTGCCATCTTTAAAATATATGGCTAAATTTAATTTTCTACTATATTTTTTAATGTCAATTACACTATCGACAATCCTAAAATTCTTATTTGGCACATATTTCATCCCTTTAGAAAAAAGAGAAAAAAATTCCTTTCCAATAGTTATGTCAGTATAATTAAATATGTTAAAACCATTGTGTTGGTGTATCACTGTTTTTTCTGAATTTTCCCTTCGAAAATAGACTGTACTTTTTCTCTACCCCTGTCTGGTGTACCATTGACCATGCCCTTCTCTACCATCGTCACTGTCTCCAGTTCTGATTGTTCCAATACTTCTGTCCTATGTTTCTCCCATTCCCTCTCCATTTCCATTTTCCTTGTTGATACTTGTTCATGTCCTGATCGTAGCCCTCCTGAAAATCCTGATTTTCATAATTTTTATAAGTTTCCCTATTCAAGTTGTTATTGTTTTTATAATTCTTCTTGTTAAAATTCATTTCAAATTTGCTACTTCTTTCTTGGTTTATTAGATTCCACTCATATACCTTTCCATCCTTATATTCTCTCATATCCCTCTCTATTTTTTACATTTTCTTTCCACAATACTATTAGCTCTCTTATCCGCTTCCAAAAACAGTTTTTGATATAAATTCTCCCATTGATCAAATACTAAATCCTCAGTTATATTTTTATTCAATTTCTCTGCCATTTCAATGTATTTACATAATTTCTCATCATTCTTTTTCACTAATAATTTCATAAAATCAATACCAAAATAATTAAACAAGTTATCAAATTCTTTGCAGTTACACACATTTAATTCAATGCCCATAGGTTTCTTAAAAAATCTAAGTCCCTTAGGGACAATGTTCATAGTTATGCATTTATTCAAGTAGGCATTATCTATTTTAATGCCTCTAATTATACCCATATATTTACCCAAAGCATATATATTTTGCTTTAATGTTCCTTGGCTATATTCAACACCCCCTTTGCTTGAAATGACACTACTTTTGGCATTTTCAAAGCAAATGTCCACTGCCAAAAAATCGTCCAATCTTTCTCTAATACCACTAGGACAGTGGTGGTTAATACTGTCTTTAGTTACTGTCACATTAGTTTTAGGACTAGAGGTTTGTTGTACATTTTTAGTGGTAGCTTTCATACTGCTGGTAATGGCAGAAGAAAAAGTTTTACCTGCCATTACTCGCTTCGGTTTGGTACCGGTACGTTTAGATTCATCATCGATGTTGTACATTGAGAAGTCGAAGGTGAAATCTCTCTCAGTTAATTTACTATTGTCCTGCGTCTTATTGCGTAGGTCTATTCCATTGCTTTGTGCTTGATTAGAGCAAACTGAACGCTGACCGTTCGGAATTTCGAAATCCGCTTCACTAGAACTGGATAGTTCACCTATCCCCTGTGAAAAACTGAAGCCAGTCCGTTTAGGTTCTAATTGAGTCATGAGCTCCAATAAACGGGTAACTTCCCCTTTCAATGACAATACCTCCATTTGCAGCTCGCTGATTTCATCACTTCCGTTAGATGTACGCTTCCCGGTGGCCAGCTCCCCTTGGGTATCCATAACAACGAATCAAGACGAAAAAAAAGTCTTTATGAACCAAATAACAGAATTGATCCAAGAAGAATGAGCCAAGAACCCAGCGAAGCAATAATACACCTCTTTATTGTCACAACAACAGATAATCCACTCGAAAATAAATCCAGTAGTACAGGAACAAGATTAAGCGCTTTCATCCACTGTAACGTGGACTTCCTCAGAATCAATTTAATTAATTAAATGGTTCATTTTAACGCATTTTTGGTGCCAACTTCATATAGTATTTAAAGACATATTCTTCGTACTTTTTCTAAAAACTATTTCATAGCTATGAACATAGTTTTAAAAACAAATTAGTATACAATGCAAATCAAACATTCTTTGTCTGTATAATGAGTATTTAAAAAAATTAAAAATATTAAAATACCCTTATTTTTATAACGTATTAATTTAGAAGGCGAATTTATGAATATTTATATGCAGTTAAAAAGAATGATAGTAGTAATGCTTTATGTCGACATATACAAGAGACGGACAATTCACATTATTTTAAGTTTGCCATTTTAAAACGTGTGATCTTCAACATTAGAGGAGGTAACCTTAAGGCTTACTTAGCTGTTAGGGAGGCAAAATGGCAAATATTAACTGATGCATCCACAAAGCCAGGCTTAAATGAACATATATTGTTAAGACCATTTTTAATGTAAAGCTCCCACATTCATTCTTCAAGTTCTTACATGTGTTTCATGATAAGGATTTTTACATACATACCTTAATGTTTAATATATATTTTTTTATTTTCTTATCATCATGATTTTGATTCCTTCATATACCTAAGAGATGGTGTAATACGTTCATTATACTCTGCCTTAGAATTTTATCTTTTATCTCTTATCTTTTATCTACTATTATATATACATTTTATACAATTATATTATGAGTTATTGGAATATAATACTTATAATAAATTTATTACATTACTTTTACATACATTATAGATAGGAAGTAATTTATAGGTAATTTATTGGGAATTTTTCATATTTATGTACTTTTATACCTTGCAATTTTTATATAGTATACTTAGATTTTGTTTTTATACATTTTTTCATCTGCATATGTTTTTATTTATATATTTTGCACTTCATTATGCACGAATGCACTTTCATATTCAGCCCAAACAACAGGCTATTAAAATCAATGCCGTTCTTTTGCTAGGTTTTGTTAGGTTTTAACATACATTTCATATTTTAGACTATTTTGAAGTTTTGGATATTTCAAATCGACATATCTATAGCTAGAGTGATAGGTTATCATTTTTCATAGGCTTTGTTTGCTTGGTATTTCAATATATATTATGCATATCAACATATTTTAGTAACTATGCTTATATGAAAAGGAAATACGTTATAAAAATAAGGGTATTTTAATATTTTTAATTTTTTTAAATACTCATTATACAGACAAAGAATGTTTGATTTGCATTGTATACTAATTTGTTTTTAAAACTATGTTCATAGCTATGAAATAGTTTTTAGAAAAAGTACGAGGAATATGTCTTTAAATACTATATGAAGTTGGCGCCAAAAATGCGTTAAAATGAACCATTTAATTAATTAAATTGATTCTGAGGAAGTCCATGTTACAGTGGATGAAAGCGCTTAATCTTGTTCCTGTACTATTGGATTTATTTTCGAGTGGATTATCTGTTGTTGTGACAATAAAGAGGTGTATTATTGCTTCGCTGGGTTCTTGGCTCGTTCTTCTTGGATCAATTCTAATATTTTTGTTAATGTTTTATTACCTATTTTTACTGTACACTGATCAATCCTATAATTTTTGCTTTTTCTGCTTTTTTTTTGTATAACAGTGCCTCTAGGACTCTTTTATTTGTTATTATTTAATATGTTGTTACTTTACTTTAATACTGTTATTTTTACTTCTGTGCATGTACAGTGGAGCTTTTATCCACTGGCCTCTGCTGAAAAAGGGCTTTGCTCTGTTGGACAATCCCGGTTAACAAATGTCAAATAAATAATAATAAATAAATACATATTTTTTAAAAATTCTCATTTTATTAAAGATGAATCAATAGCTTAATAACAGGCTGCAGACAGTAATGCATCTCTGACATACTCAGCAAACCACAGATGGCATAATTCTTAAGGACTTCCTTTTTGCATTATCAGTGTGTTCAACAATTAGTGGCAGTTCTAAGCTATAATGTGTAGCTCATACATATCCTGAATATTATTAATGTGTCTTGACTTTTTTTCAAAGCAGTTTAGTCTGCGATCATAAACCTCTTTCCAATACCCACCTTCTGGCCGTACCCACTTTCTCAAGTTTTGAACCACTAGACATTCATTCTACCCTCCTCAAAATGGCCAGTTCCATGATCAAAAAGCACTGGCTGACATATTTCACCTTTCTGTGAAAACAGGAACCTTTCCATCTGCATTTAAGCATGCTTTTATATGCCCTGTTCTCAAAGTTCCATTCACCAATTTCCATAAAGGACTTTCACTCTATTGTAAATTTCTGTCTGACTATAAAACTTTCACAGAAGGTTGTCTATGTAAAAAGTACTTGAATATGCTAAGAGTTTATTGGCTATTGTCTCAAAAACAACATATGTTTAGAAATGGGTATAACGGTGCTGGTTATTTACAGGACATGCATTTATTTATAAAGCTTAGTAATATAGAAAAGTAGTATTCATGGAAACTATTTTTATAGATTTGAGAAGGGTATTTGAAGGAGTAGTATTCCATAAACAACTTAAAAACAATGGCTTTAATGAAAATCTTATGAAGTGGCTCCATAATTACCTCTCATTTAGAACCTTTCAAGTGCTCAATAGTCCCTCACAAATAGATGGTATTGATTCTGGGATCCTGCAAAAATGTTAAACTCTTCTGCATCTGACTTCATAGAAACAAGTTCACAGTTAACACTAAGAAGACAGATGTTAAGTTACAGAGAACTCAGAAATTGGAAGATGCCGCCATGATTCAACTTCTGTGGCTTACTGAACTGTCCTATCCCCAAAGCTATGGACACATTTATATTGTGTTAGTATTGTAACCAACATTTACTTTTAGATTCAAGTTGTATTGAATACAAAGAAAGCTTTTAAGCAGGTATCAGTTATAGAGTTCTTAAAATCTGACTTCAGAACGAAAACCGCTCTAGATTCCATTATCCACAAATTGAAATATACACTAACTGGCAAAGCACTTGATCCCTTTCATAATATAAATATCCTATTAATGACTGTAAACAAAATTTGCTGCTACACCTCACTGTTGAATCAGAGTATATCACTTCCATATGTTCATGTGTACAGATACGGTGTTTAGGCAATTCAGCCATCAAAGAGCACTGTACTATATATGGCATGTAAACCTTATCACCCACCCAAATATCCAGTTTCTTTTAAAACTACCAAAACTATTTGAATTATGCAAGTTTAGAGAGAGATTGTTCCAAACTATTTTAATTTTAACAATAAACTACTCTCTGATTTTGAGATTTCCCTTTTTTATTACAAACATCATATTCTTACATTTATATTTTTCAATGCATCTATTAATCTCAACATTATACATGTTTTGTAATATAGGGTCATAAAAGATCTTACATACTAATAACAACTTTCCACATACATACCTATAACAGTGACTGACTATATAAATTTAATAACTTACACTGAAGGCCATAATCTATAGATCTGTATTTCTCGATTCTTCCAGCTCCATGACAGAGGAAGTTGGCTTGCTTCCACAGCAACAGAAATGATACTGTCAGCATCCCTGGGTTCTTTTCTTACCAGTTAGGATTATTATTATTATTTGGAAAAAAATCCATTCATGTCTGAATTACAGGGAGCTCTGACTCTGTAATGGGCAGTCTTTAGCTTATCATTATGAGAAAAAGAAGTCTTTTATGTAACAGCACCTGCTGGCTTGGAATAAACTACCAACTGAAGTCAGAAACCAGTTTTATTATAATCATTTTAAGCAAAACTCATTAAACATCTGCCACCCACAAGTGTTTTTATTACACCGAATAAATTACTGCTCAAGTTACATCCAATGTCCATTACCTAAATTGGTGCCTACTCACTCATTTGCCTGAATTGTTGTGCATTCCAGTGATACTTTTATTTGCTGTGTATTTTAACAATGTATGTAAGTATGTGATGAATATTTATTATTCAGCTCTTTCATTTTCCATCATTATATTCCAACACTATTGCATTCATCACGGAATGTGCTTTGTTACTGTATGCTGTTGCACTCATTATTTATTCTATTACTTTTTGTGTTGCAATATGGCCCATGTCACATCTGAAAAGGGTCTTTGAAATTACCCTCCAACCTAGTTATCAAACAAATGTAGCCAATTAAAAAAAGACTTAAACTTCAGTCATTTGGAAATTATATGTAAGGTGCCTATAACCATCACACACAGAACATATTCCTCACTTAATAAAGTATTAGAAATTTCAAATCATATTTTGACATAATAAGGCTGAGATTCATAGACATCACATTGCACAGTGCAAATCAGAGTAGTGACATGCCACTTGCAGAGTGTTGGCAATTCCAGGCACATATAATGCAGCTGCACATTGGTCAAAATAATGTGGCATGCAGCACATGCTAATAAGACCATTATGACATATAAATATAGAGACCCTTAAACATGAACCACCTTATTATGCAAATTAAAGAACTCAAAATGATGGACCATTTCAAATATGTATAAAACAGTGATGCTGCAGCTTATGATGTACATATCACTAGCCAGGCTACAAACAGCACCAGTAGCTCTGTAGAACATGCTAGGAGCCACCAACAGTCAGTGCTTTTAATGTTGCAATTGTTATAGCCATCTATGATAGTAGAGGAAGTACAGGCAGCACCTGATTTACCACCAGATGACAAATCAACAGGCTGTGTACCATTTACATGTGGAGACAGAAAACATATGCAGCTTAGTCAGACTGTACCATTTACAAGGAAAATCAAGGACTATGGAAGATAGCCACATTTGTATGAATACTAATCTTTAGGTAGCATCATCTATCTTAGTTTCAAGGATACTCTAGCAACCAAGGGAGGACAAGTTGAATATCATAGCTGTTACCTTCACAAATACTAAACTGATTCCTCAACATTGTGCTACAATATGTGGACGTGCATATCTTGCTCCCCGGGACATGGAGAGAACCAAAACAATTCTGGCTTTTTATGATATAGCCAATTTCAATGAGATCCTGGATGCCATGGACTGCCTCGTGTTGGCTATTAAGTCCATATCAGATCCTGAGATCCTGCTCTACGTTAACAGCAAGTGCTTCCACACCCTGAGTTGCCAGGTGGTAATACCCAGAGCATTATTTATAGTGTACCTGTGTTCTACCAAGGCAGTTTACATGATTCACAAATTTGTCATAATGTCCTACCTATACCAGTGGTTTTGAGGCCTATACATACTGATATTATGTGTGCTGGGGGTAGGCCACATATAACATGTTGTTTGTTGTGTGTTGCAGGCAATGCAATAGTTTTATTTGATGACTCGATGTGCAATCTCCATACCATGAAGGAAGTGGCAAATAACACAGCACATGTGGAAATGTGAAAAATAGTGGTAGGGTATTCAGACTACTGAAAGCACAATTCCAATGTATACACACATCAGAACTGACTGTACAATATAGACGTATGCAGCCAGTTATTTGTTGTATATGCCAAGCTCCACAACATGATATTGCTCAAACAAATGAAAGCTACAGCAGCAGCAGGAGGTCAAAGTGAAGGGTGAGAGGAGGAAGGTACAGCAGCAGAACCACAGCTGTGAGAGAAGCAGGTGATTAACTGCAGCACTGGCAAATAGGTCACACATGGTCCAAAAATATGGCCTTGGTAGAGATAAAATGATAAATGCAGTATCACAACCAAACTATGCAGAGCAGCACATGTGCTAGCTATGGTGTAAATCAGGCATCACCATACTTGCACAGGTTAAGATGTGGGCAGGGCACAGTGATCATCACTTACACAGATAAGAGGGACAGAGTGACAGTTACAGGTGACAATAATGCAGGATAAGGTCACAGGAGTTGAATATATTTGAGTAGAGATTGTGGAAGTCAGGGATCACAGCTTCCGGTGGTGGTGTCATGTTGTCACAACATAACTATTGTTAATGTCAACTGTATTGACTTGTGGTGTCAGGGTTCAAGCCAGTCAATGACAGGGAAGGGATAGAACTATTGTACCCTGGGCATGTACCTTGATAATGAGCCCCATATGTTGACCCTGAGAAGTAGCATCACCTATATGATAGCAGTGACAAGGGTTGTCAGGCAGTGTGCCCAAAGGTGACATAAATGCTATATCACCCATGGTCTATCTAGTCTGACTTGGGATAGCTTGTACCCAACCTCTTTGTATCTGGATCCTTCCAAGATCATGAATTGCATGACCTGCAGAGACAGAATAGATGTCATTGTAAATGATATCCAGTGAAGCACCTAAAGAGGAAGCATTTCTCACCAGTGGCCTCAGCAACACTGTATAATCCCTGTCTCTATACCCCAGGTCACAGTGTAGTTGGTACATACCCTCCTGCTAGCTGCACTCACCATCTCCATAATGCTGCGGGGAGCAGCTGCCTATGCCTGGATAGCTGACCTGCATATCAAAGACAGTCTAGGAGTCATGAACTCACTGTGGCCCCTCTTTTCTCCCCAATAGTGTGCATGCACAGTCAGAGGTAGTGTGCATGTCAGATGCTGTGTGGGTTGGGGAATTGGTAGAGCCTGTCTATGTGTCCAAGGTAAAAGATGTCTCTCATGCACTGGTGAGGCTGTGTGCTCACCTTGTACCTCTATAGGGGCCAATGTAATAATGCATGTGGGTGATCCCTCCCCTTATAAGGTTGCAGACTATTCCAGCAGACTGTACTTTGTGCAAGTTGCTATCATTGTCAGTCACATGTACCCCGCTTTGTTGTCCTGTTGTACTGGATCCTGCACAAGTGGAATTTCTGAAAGTATGAAGTCACATGACATCACCATCAGTCCACTCACATATGCCTCCATAACATTCTAGGACATGTATATTGCTACACGCAGGAATACTGCTATAGAATGTGTTGAAAGACATATCTTGTCATACAGGATGTTGCATTTATTGATTGGGATGCTTAGAAATACAAGTATACATGTGGGCCTTTGTTAATCCATCACTTTGATCATGTCATGATGTGTGCTATAGTCTGCTGTAATGGACATTACTAACCTGATGATTCTCCCACTGACACAAGGGTACTTGATGTCATCCATGCTTACATATCCAAGCCACAAAAAGGTATGTGAAGCAGCTCATCGTGGCTGCCATATGATGACAAAAACATTTTAGGATCAGTTAACCACTAATGCATTTGTGGCCCACACCATGTGGTGGACACATCTGTTACAAAGTCCTATGCTTTCTCTTGTGCATGCAGTATCAGTAATCTCTCATCATACCTGTTATAGAGACCTATCTTGGCTACTCACAGCATTCACATACTGCATTAGTCCTTGTCAAATCTGGTCCCATTAATGCTTGTCTGCAATACTTTTGTCCAGGTGACACATGCCATGTGTGTGCATAACCTACAGTAATACTTCTTTCTTTGGGCAAGTGAACTTTCAAGACTTGCCTATCTTGGGTGGCTATAGCAGTGTCTGTATCCCTGATAGTGAAACATGTCATTCAGTTGGTGTAAATGGTACCCAGTGGCATGCATATGAATATGATAATGGCCATATTCCCCCACTTAATGTTCCTAACAGCTGCAGTTACAGCCATGCACAGCTTATACCCCCTTAGGTACTCTACCCATGTCTCAACATATATCCCTGAAACACCAGTACCTTTGTAGCATGTAATTCCCCAGAATCATATGTTCACAGTTTGATCTCCCTACACACAGTCAGACACTAATCAGCCGTGCAAGTCTGATGGGGTCCCAGTTATACATAAATCAAGAAATATGCCTCACTCACCCTAACATCCAGTACACAGTTTGTAGTTTTGCTGAAGTACTTTACCAGGCCTGACTCCTTGCTTAACTCTGTGAAGTTACAGAAGTTTTGGTCAAATTCTTTTATATCTTGGTTGCACAATTGTAGGCAGTGTTGTGTAAAATGGTGGTAGCACATTACATTGCAATAATAGGAGATAATAGCATGGCATTAAGCTAAATATGGCATTATCTGTGACTCACTGTCAGTGCACAATGCACTACACAGTAATGTTGTTGCAAGCTGTGTACATGGACTGAAAAACATGTGACCTGCATGCTCATGCAAGTGACATGATGCAGTGCATATTGCACAATACATGATCTACAATGTGTCCATCTGTGCACAGGGCTACCATATCATTTCTCAATATAACTTGCCAACTTGCCATGGCTGAGTTAGCTAGTGGGAAAAGGAGGGATCCTACACATTATGTCAGTAAGAGCAGGATTTTCCTATTCTACTTGAACAGTGACTTCAAGAGTGCATGCTAGTTTACTTTAGTGATCCTTTAAAAAAGGTGAATGCCTGATATAGGTTCACAGATTCATAGGTAAATACAAGGCTATCAGTCTGCAGACCATCACAAGCCTACCAAATAACGAAATGTCAGATTCAAGCCCTGCACTTTGCATCTGTGAAGGCTAAGACCTTAACAATTATGCAAACTCCCTTCCCAAAAGAAAAAAACTGGTGCTGGAATAGAACCCACATCCATCTGTAGTAAAGGCTAGTATCCTACCTGTTGAGTGACTGAGACTGCATGTAACAGATTTTGAGTGAAACCATTGGTATCCCTCATATTTCAGAGCACTGCCATCACAGTTGTAGAGATCTGAGGGTATGCTACCAAAGGTTCACCAGGGTGAGACAGAGATTTATTTTTTTGACATTACCATAGCATTGTAGTATGTACAGCATTGCACATATATGCTTAACAGTGCACGTTTTGTTTTGCAGATACAGAGGAGTAGTAACTAAACATGGATCTGTGAGGCAGAAGTGGTAGCCCTTCTTCAGACAAGAGAGTGTGCACATATTCTGTGCTAGTACTGCAATTGTGTTTGCAGCATGCATGTGTGATTTCTTCCTATTTTGTCATCCTTCTGTAGGTCCAATTGTGGAAAAGGAGGAGAGGCTCTGGTCACCTCATTGCCTGCCATCCACTACCACTGGAACTGATTGCCATAGGCAGCCAGGTCTGCTCTTCAACAGAGTGTCAATAGTACCCTATGTATCTATCTTTTAGGAAGGGGGGGTGAAGGTTCCTCTATGAAGGTGAACCAGAGAAGTCTCCAGTGGTATCTTCTCATCAGTTTCATATGCTGTTCACCACTTAAGTGCACTGGCAACAAGATACCTTCCTCAATAACATGGACCACATTATGGTTTGTCTGGTGGAGTCACAGAAAAAGCAGGCCTTGCCCATCAAGCCTCCAGGGGAGCAACTGGCCTATTACATTGGCCGCCTCTCTAAGTGATGCCTGAGTTTGTTGCCCTCTTGGTAAGTTTGCCATCTAGTTATGCCAGGAACTCACCTCAACCAATTTCCAGTGTATTCACTCTCTTACATGTCATTCCCCATTCATTGTCCAGTTCTCTCCATCTCCGGTTGTGCACTCTCTGAATATATATGTATATATATATATATATATATATATATATATATATATATATATATATATATATATATATATATATATATATATGTATATAGGGGTCTACCTGATAACACCGACACACGAAAACACCAACAACGAAATTACCAACACCACAAAACCTAAAATTCAAAAACACGAAACTTCACATGCCCGACAAATCACAATCCCGACAATCAACAAACAAAACAAATCCCCTGTCCAAAAAGCACACACACAACACAAGCACACCAAAAACCTTACAAACCTACACTAAACCTTGCATACACGACTATTTATGCACTAACCTTAACCCAAACCCTAACCCTAAGGTCCGCCACTATTGCACACTCACCTAACCCGCTCCCTAACCCTACCTCACTTAACCCGCCCCTAATCCTACAGTCTGTCACTATCGCACACTCATCTAACCCGCGCCCTAACCCTAACTCACTTAATCCACCCCCATTATCATATATATATATATATATATATATATATATATATATATATGTGTGTGTGTGTCTGTGTCCAACCACTGCCCTGCCCACCTTTTGTGTGTATATCCTCCTGGTCTGTCTACTGCTTTTTTCCATGTTTCGTTGTCCCTGATACCTGTTCTCCCCCTCTTCCTCCACAACCATCTCTAAGTTCCTTTTCCACACATCTATTTGTAAAACCTCAGTCTTCCAAAAAAAGTCCCTTCTTACCCCTACCATTCATACCGCATAGTTACTATGCACTGTTTCCCCTTTTCTACATTCATTTCTACTCCATTTCCTCTCCAGTTATATGCTGAACAAAGTTGCCAGCTTGCTGTACACATCCACATTGTCTTGGTACTTCTGATGGCCACTGTGCTTAACTGTTGTCACTGGTTGTACAGTCAGTCACTAGTTTCAGCTACATTTCACTGCATTGTACATAACAGACTTGGCCGTACGTGCCTTAGCTTTGAATTTGGTTAAATCAGCCATGAATGCTGCTGTAGCACTGCTCTTACAGTATGATAGCAAAGCACTGTTTAATCCATTATCTCTGTACCTCTGTTTTATTATTCCATCCATTTATCAGTATGCAGATGTTATCCCCTGCCTGATACATCTATCATTATCTCTCTGGTACTTGGTGCAATGATATCTTTACATATTAGCTATATGAATGCCCTCAGGCCTTAGCACTTGTCCCAGTCAAGGTAAAGCTGAATGTTCATACCTAAATTTGTAAGCTATAAAAAAAACTTATTGGTGAGTTTCAGTTTTCGCAACTTAAACAAAACAGACCTAGATACATTTACCAAACTCATCACTGTGTGTGAAATCAAATACATTATTGGAACATTGAAAACAATTACAGCTCCAAGTTCAGACATTTATCTACTGGTACTACATAGCTGTGCCTAAAATAATAATTTCCATACAAGTCTCATTACATGACTTCTTGTCTGACAAGGTTCCTCCAATGTTTTAAAAATCCTCTATTATAAGACTTCCATTGTAAAGCTAACAAACATCCCTCTCACTGCTCTTCCTTTAGATCTATTAGTCACATTAATATCTACTTTAAATTGTATTCATTTGTAGAGCAGACAGACTGAAATATATAGATCAGTCTGCTTTTGTATATGAATGCCAAAACCAAGAAGCATAAAAAGATCTTTTATCATGATTCAAGTCCTTGAGATCTATAAAGACTGTCAGGCTGCAGCACTCAATCTAGAAAATAAATTTGAAACAATAAACTGGATCTTTCTATATGAGACTTTGCATGTTTATGTTTCTGTGTCTGCATCAAAATACAACAGTTTATCTCATCTTTCATCATTTTATAATGAGGATTGAAGCAATGCTGTCATTTATCCTCATTCAACTGAGTCTTTAAATTTTAGGCCCCTAAAATTAAGCAAGATGAAAATATAGAAGGTTAGATATCCATTTGTCATATTCAAAATAAGATGCCAGTATATGCAACGTCTGGTATGGTAATCTTAGCAATGTCAAATTATTCATTAAACCCGTGTAACACTCCTTGCTAACAAATGTTATTCTAGTGGTCAAAAAAGCTTGAATACAAGATATTTAAAAAAATGACTGAATATTCTGATCATTATAAAAATTAGTGTATATTTTAATTATTCTTGCTTTTGTCTCCAGTATTGCCAAATGTAGTCAGTCCCATATTGTCTGGGATGGCTACCAAAGAATTTTCAGCAAAAATAAATTCTGCCTTACCACAAAAAGCCCACCTCCTACCCTTGATAATTCTGCACTGAATTATTCTGCAGTCGAGAGGTTCCTGAAAAAAATGTACCCTGCCAGACAAGATCAGCAAGGCTGATAAAAAAATAAAATATCAAGTTTGGTTATTCCTCTCTATGAAAATGACTTCTTCAAAAAATGTAAATCAAAGAATCACTGTCCACCTTTGCTCTTGGGAAGTGTCATTAAACAGATATTGTAAAGGATCTCAGGAAAGAGGTTCTGGACATAAAATATCCAGCATGGACAAATGCAAAGAAGACGAAAATGGACTTTAGTCTAGTGTCATCAAATAAAAGGTACAACTGACCAACTGGAAGGCCATTCAAGAAGAAATATCATGATTGTTGGTCTGCCTGAAGAGGAGGAAGGACAAGTCTGTATAACATTTGAATGGGAATCTCATAAACGAAAATAACATGACTCTCTCAGCAAGCTTCAACCTGTAGAATCAAAATGGCACATTGCCCCTTAAAATCACACTATGCACAGATATAGCACCACTGCAGCATTTTGTGATTAAATTTCAGAGACCACCCATGACAGCTTGGATATAACTAAATAACTAATCTTCATATCCCTGATTCAACAAAGCTTTATTTAACAGCATATCATCCACAGTGAATTAATGAGAACAGAATTATCTGCAGTAACCTTTCACTGTATCCTGATACAGTTGCTGTAGTAGAAATATTCTTACATTGCTGTTTACTTAATTTATTTGTAGTTGCAGTGCTCGGGCTATGACCAAAATGACTAATCTTGGAATAGGTCCACTGGTTGACAGGCAAATAAATGCACAAATATGAGAGTTTTGTGTCCTGGATGAGCAGCATGTGTTCGCATTCATACAAACATACTCATAGGTCCTGGATAAGCAGTATTTGTCCTGCATTCATACAAACATACTCATAGGTCCTGGATGAACAGCATGTGTCCTACATTTATACAAACATAATCATAGGTCTTGGATGAGCAGCATGTGTCCGCATTCATACAAACATACTCATAGGTCCTGGATGAGCAGCATGTGTCCGCATTCATACAAACATACTCATAGGTCCTGGATAAGCAGTATGTGTGCCACATTCATACAAACATACTCATAGGTCCTGGATAAGCAGTATGTGTCCGGCATTCATACAAACATACTCATAGGTCCTGGATGAACAGCATGTGTCCTACATTCATACAAACATAATCATAGGTCCTGGATGAGCAGCATGCATCCCGCATTCATACAAACATACTCATAGGTCCTGGATAAGCAGTATGTGTCCCGCATTCATACAAACATACTCATAGGTCCTGGATGAGCAGCATGTGTGCCACATTCATACAAACATACTCATAGGTCCTGGATGAACAGCATGTGTCCCGCATTCATACAAACATACTCATAGGTCCTGGATAAGCAGTATGTGTCCCGCATTCATACAAACATACTCATAGGTCCTGGATGAGCAGCATGTGTCCTGCATTCATACAAACATACTCATAGGTCCTGGATGAGCAGCATGTGTCCCGCATTCATACAAACATACTCATAGGTCCTGGATAAGCAGTATGTGTCCCGCATTCATACAAACATACTCATAGGTCCTGGATGAGCAGCATGTGTCCCGCATTCATACAAACATACTCATAGGTCCTGGATGAGCAGCATGTGTCCCGCATTCATACAAACATACTCACAGGTCCTGGATGAGCAGCATGCATCCCATATTCATACAAACATACTCATAGGTCCTGGATGAGCAGCATGTGTCCGTATTCATACAAACATACTCATAGGTAATTACTAGTCATGCAGTGCAGATCAGTAAGCACAATTTCTCCAAAACATTCCATGGTTAAGTGACTTGCTCAGAATCACACAGCTGGAAAATGTGTGTGGGCATCAATGATTAACAGCTGATAGGCTTAATCCTGCATGTTAATTCCCAATGTTTGTCCTCTTTAACAGCTCTGATTGGTATTCATCAGTGCATGGGTATATGTGCAGGTTACTCACAAGAGCAGCCAAGGGTTGATTCAGAGACACAAGCTGTGCCAAATTGAATCAGTTAGAAAATAATTGAGAAAGTCTTATGCAAATGAGAGAATAATGTCATGCAAATAAGAAATATGAAAACTCTCTGATTCTCTTATGTAAATGAGTCTCCTTTTCTACCTTTTGCAGTTCATAGTCACTCTTTATGCATGTGTGTGCCCTGCGCAGATGGATTATAACAACTGAATTTGTACCTTCTCTATACAGTTTTGCAGCTTGGGAAGATGCTCAGTTTTGCTGCAAGATTGTTTCCATGTTGAGTTGTTCATTTCAATGCTACTAAAGCCTGGTATATGAAGCACTGCTCAACAGCACAGGAAAACAATGTGTAGGCAAATAATAACTCACTTGAACTTTGCTGAACAGGAGTTACTGGACAGGTGTAAAGTGGGCTGGGATATAATAAGGGATTTGGTGAGACTGTACGACCCTTAAAGAGAAACTTGGGGAATGCATGGTCTTCTTATACTGCGGATACTAGGGCCTGTGCAGCTGTCACTATACTTGCCACTAGGGCCTTTGAGAGACAAACTGGGGACACCCTGGATACCTCACAGACTTTTGTCTCAAGGATAAGGATATTGCAACAGTTCCTTGGTATACTCTTGGCACATGTGGATGAGCATATCTATGTCCCAGTGTCACCACAAGACCAAGCCACTAACATGCATGTATTCTATGACATGACATGGCACAGTTTTCTAATGTGCTTGGTGCAATGGATTGCACCCATGTTTCTATAAAGGCTCTATAACAGGAAAGGCTACAATTCTATCAGCTGCCAGGTAGTGTATGATTTATGGATGTGCATTATAAAAATTTTAGTCCAGCATCCTGGCAGTGCCCTTGATGCTCACTTTTGGCACACAGGTTCTGTATTGTACTGCTTTCCAAATGGTAGGATTCTTCATGGTCATCGAGTTGGTAAATGGAAGGTATTCTAATTTTGTTAACCATGGTTATTTCTGTACGTGTGTGTGTGTGTGTGTGTGTGTGTGTGTGTGTATATATATATATATATATATATATATATATATATATATATATATATATATATATATATATATATATATATATATGTGTTTGTCTCTATAGATAGACATTTATGTACATCTATCGATTTATCTATATATAGGCAGATATGAGTGTAAAACTAAAGGTCTAATACACCCAGTGTTGTTAACATAAAAATGAAAAAGCCAACATTGATACTCCACTATGCATGCACCAGGAAACAGCCTTGCTGCATGCAAAATTAACCAAAATTTTGTTTTTTTATCAGGTGACCCTCTTCACCCCCCCAAGTAGGGGGGGGGCTGCACCCTCCACACCCACTGCTAATTATATGTACTAACTCAAAGATCACCTAAATATGGGGTAAGGGAATAATCCCAAATCTTAGAAATTGTACAATCTTGGAAACCTTTCAATCAGATGATTTCTTGCTTAGTTGAGCATAAGCTATCAACTAAAGGGCTGTTGACCAAACACACACATTTGACCATCTTCAGGGAAGATATATATATATATATATATATATATATATATATATATATATATATATATATATATATATATGTGTGTGTGTGTGTGTGTGTGTGTGTGTGTGTGTGTGTGTGTGTGTAGTGGTATAGGAACTATTGAGAAATCACCCCCTGTTTTGTTATGTGTCCCCTCCTTTTTTTGTTTTCTAACAGACACAGGCAACCTACTTGAATATTGGCCAATAATATCATTCCGTAAGCCACAAGGATTTTGTATTGAATACTTTAACACCGCCCTGTCCCAGACATAAGTGATTACTTGAGCAAGTGTCTGGTCTGTTCAAAACCCATTTCTGTTGCCTGGATGAATCAGGAGGGGCCTTTAGTATGATCCTACTACAGCATTCAGAATCTGTACAACCCGCTGCATTCTGTATAACATGATTAATTGTCAGTCACTTGTACAACTGCCACAGCCAGTCGCCAATAGTGGCAGTGCAGCTGTCTCTATCATTTCTTCTACCAGTTACAATTGTGATGGTTGCTAGCTGGTGTCAGCAGCATGCTAACACCTCCAGTAGGCTCATGCCTGGTAAGTGGCTGCACAGGCAAAGTGGCATCATCCAGTCCACGTCTATCTGCCATGACAGTCATTATGTGAGAGTGTAAAGTTACAAGCATAATACTCGCATGCAGTGTTACTTGTAGGCTGTGCTGAGTGGTAAATGTCAACTTACAATGTACAGTAGGCATCTCTCCACATATCAAAAACAAAATATGTTGTCAAATGTTATTAGCCATCATCTGTTGTGTTGAGTGGTTAGTGACTCAAGTGTTAGTTACATTGGAAAACTTTACATGAACTTTACTGGAGCAGGTGCCATTTGAAAAAGGGTTAGGGTTATACTCTGAGTGATTCACTGTAATGTTACTGAAGCTGTATTTACTTGTTAAAGGAAATGCATTTTGTTTTCCATCGTAATATGTGTCATTACTGCCACTGTTCTTTTTTTCTGTTCCTGTCTTTTTCATTTCTTTTAAGTACAAGAAATAAGTGCAGCATTTTTTTAAGAAAAATTTTATTAATTTAACATATTTACAATATATACACAGAGTGGAAGAAATTTCAGCATCACATACTGTTATGCAATGTTAGGAATAAATGAAATCGTCAAAGGCAATCTTATACAATTAACACATTAAGAGCCTTGGTATTTCAATAACAACATTTCAAGGCTATCCTAACCACTAAAAGTCTTAGTATGATTTATAGACCCTATTCTGATCAATTCTTTTTCAGTTTTACATAGCATTGCTGTTAGATTTAAAAATTCTTTGTATGCAGGAACTGACTTTTATTTCCAATTTTTTGTAATAACTTTTCTACCTACTGCTAGGAGACTCCAGAACATTTTTGTTGTTTAGCTTTTACAAATAAAGGAGGTGGAACATTCATTAGTACTATTAATCTAGTTAAAGAACAATTATCAGACCATAACCCCTTAAAAAGCAAACTTATCTGTTCCCAATACACATTTATTTTTTTTTACAATCCATAAACATGAGTCCAATCAGCTTTTACAACTTTACTACATCTCCAACAAACTGAAGAAGCCATTTTACTTACTTAGAGATTATATAGGAAGAAACAAACATTCTACATACATATTTCCACAAAAAAACTTCCCAGTATAAACTAGAAGAAGTTTGACTAACTGATTAAAGTAACTCAGTTTTATTCTTACCATCTACTGAGTCACTCAATCCAGTATCTAAAAAGATCCAGAATTTTGCATAAAAATTATTATAATATATACTCAACTTATATAACTTGGACACGCTTCCTCTACAGGTCAATTTACTTTCGTTGATAGCATTCATATAGTCATATAACGGGGGAATAGTGTTCCATTCCTCTTCACTCATATTTTCTAGAAATTAGTTTAATTTCTTACTGATGGATAATATTAACTGGTTAACAGATTCATCCAACTAATAATCTTTTATTAAATATTCTGACGACTTAGCTTTTCCTTTTTCAAAACAATCAGACCATAATACAAATCCATTCCTTTTTAGCAAATGCATTTTAACACTCTTCTGAGTTTCTTTAAATCTAGAGGTGTTTGCAATAGAAAAGCATAAACATTTCCATTTTGATGTTAATCGAGTTTTAAAAACATAATTCTTAACTGTATTAAGGATTGATTTCGTATATGCAGAGTCTAAAGACTGAAATGAATTGCATTCTAAGGGAAATAACTTATAATAATTTAATATAATCTACTCCTGAATGTCTTTCAATTGACTAGTTTAAGTTGAGTCTATCGAGAATATAATAGAGTTAAACTTGAAGCAATAGAATAAGATTCTACATCTAGCAAGCTAATACGTCCATGCTCCCATAATCTTATATAATTTCTATAGGGTTTGTATTATGTAGTTGAAGGCACTAAATCTCGACTACACTTTCATCGACACATATGTGTCGAACATCCACTTGAGCAAATGGCCACATCATCGATTTCTTTCCAAAGGAAAGAAATTGGTAGGTCAAGTATGCAAAGCTGCACCCCCCACACACACACCACCTAACTAAATATACTAACTCTGAGATCACACCACAGTGGGGAAAAGGGCAGATTTTAAAAAACGGCCAACAGATTTTTTTTCCCTTGGAAAAAAATTGATGATGTGGCCATTTGCTCAAGTGGACATTCAACACATATGTGTTGATGAAAGGGTAGTCGAGATTTAGTACCTTCAGCTACATAATATAAACCTTTTCTATAAGCAATTCTTAACTTTTTAGGCTACCATAAGAATGCAGTTAGCATTTTTTCCATTTTCTTTAAAATGTTTTTGTCAGGCATTAAATATATTGAATGAGATATATATATATATATATATATATATATATATATATATATATATATATATATATATATATATATATATATATATAGTGCAAGCATCTCACTGAAAGATTATTTCACTGAAAAAAATTCAGATAGCTGAGATCCACTTTCAGTTTTACTGAAAGACCATTTTGAATTCAAAATAACTAAAGCATTATTCAGTCAAAAATATTTAAAAACATTGTTTTTCTGAGTGGGGGTGCAAGCCCCCCTGCTTCCACACTATCCTAACTGTATCCTTAAACTGTGTAGAAATTTGAAAATAGCATGCACAGGGAATCACTGCCAATGTGCATATACTAACCAGATCAGCAGAGATCATGTATGCCACCTCAAGTAGCAGCTAAAGCCTCTTCATGCACATCTAAATGTTTCTGTTTCAGTATTTCAGAATTACATCTAGCTCGACAACATTCAATACAATCGAATGTCAGACAAATCTCCATTCCATGGAACTGGCTATCAACCATTTAGATTGAGCAATTTTGCATTCACTAGTGAAGTGGTCATTCAATTAAAGAGTAGGTAGCTATAGATTTATATTTATATATAAATACAGATAGACACACACACACACACACACACACACACACACACACACACACACACACACACACACACACACACACACACACACACACACACACACACACACACACACACACCTCTTCTTCTTTTTCTTTTGGCTGCTCCCATTAGGGGTCAGAACAAAGGATCATCTGTTTCCATTTCTTCCTGTCCTCTACGTCTTGCTTTGTCACACCAACCACCTGCATGTCCTCTCTCACCACATCCATAAACCTTATCTTAGTCCTTCTCCTCTTACCTGGCAGCTCCCATCCTTAGCATCCTTCTTCCAATATACCCAGCATCCCACCTCAGCACATGTCCAAACCAATGCAATCTCATCTCTCTGGCTTTGTCTCCACATCATCCAACCTGAGCTGACACTCTAACATACTCAATCTAACCCTCTCCCTCCTTGTCACACCCAATGCAAATCTTAATATCTTTAACTCTGCCACCTCCAGCTCTGACTCCTGTCTTTTGGTCAATGCCACCATCTCCAACCCATATAACATAACTGGTCTCACTACTCTCTTGTAGACCTTCCCTTTCACTGTTACTGGTACTCGTCTGTCACAATCACTCCTGAAATTCTTATACACCCATTCCACCCTGCCTGCACTCTCTTCTTCATCTCTTTTCCACATTCACCATTACTCTGAACTGTTTATCCCAAGTATTTAAACTCATCCACCTTTGCCAGCTCTACTCCCTGCATCCTCACCATTCCTCTTTCCTCCCTGTCATTCACACACATATATTCTGTCTTTGTCTTGCTGACCTTCATTCCTCTCCTCTCTAGAGCTTATCTCCACCTCTCCAGGGTCTTCAAAACCTGTTCCTTACTCTCACTACAAATCACAACGTCATCTGCAAACATCACAGTCCATGGGAACTCCTGTATGATCTCATCTGTCAACCTGTCCATCACCATTGCAAATAGGAAAAGGCTCAGAGCTGATCCTTGATGTAATCCCACCTCTGCCATGTCAGTGAAGAAGCTAGACATATGCATTCACCTCCTCTGTATGTATTTATGTGAATACCTTTTGTATGATACTGATAGTGATAGAAAAACAATCCAAAATAAATCACAAAAGACTGGCAGCTCACTACTCTACCTGTGCTGTGGCAGAGCCATTTAGACTGGCTGTAAATCAACCCTGCTGCTTATCCCCATTACCTGCATACTTAATATTCATATGTTGACAGCTGCTTTTCATGCCTCCTCGTCATCCACGATCTGCTGCACATCACTTCATTCCTTACAGCAATACAGTAAAGAAATAATTACATCAAGTATGATGCCATCCTGAAGAGAGGGAGGCTTTTCCCCTCTGTTTTAGCCTTAATCTAAACACCCTCTCACAAGGTGTGCACTAATATCTTTGTGAATTATGTATGTGTGTTACCACATGCCTATTGTAGACAGGGGGTGGGTGCAGTGGATACAGCCAGTGGGAAAAAATATCCTCCCCGGGATGGGCAAGCCACCATTTCAACAGTTCATTCCCATGTCATAGCTGGCTCCCTGAGTGCTAATTGCCCCTATTTTGGTTTCCAGGGACACAGGCATATCTTTTTAATTCTGCACTACAAAACTGGCTTACATGACTAGGACCGGATCTGAAAATTTCAGAAGTACCACAGCAGAGGGACTTTACCATTCAGCAGCACTATTTAGAATGTAGTTTGTCCATTCCCCATATGAAGGACTCACTGTAGGATGTTGTTCAAAAACTGCCAATCCATGCAAGGCATGCATAGGTAATGGGATTTACAGGCATTGTATGTTAGTGAACACCATTATCCATGCATGGCATACCATGAGTCAGCCTCAGCACAATACATAGCCCCAGTTGTCCCCTGACATCATTAGAACTCACCGTGTCATCTGTTTGTTTGATATACTACTGCATGCATTAATGAGAAAAGTTCTGTCCTGCTTGCAATATTTTGTCTGAGGCAAATGGATGGCATGTTGGTGTGCTGCACATCTATACTATAATGCAGTTTTCGTAAAAAAAAAAAAAAAATAGATTTGGCTCATCCTTTGGGCATAAAGGTGACTGTGTAAAAAACATAGCCATGCATATGTCTGAACATCACTCAAGCTGACCAAACACATTGGTGGCTACAGAATAGGTCAAGTAGTGTCACTGCTAGCCTGTGGGCTTTCCTCATTATAATGCCTATAATTACACTGCTGCCATCTGGGTGAGTGTCTAACTGTGTCCCAAGGGCCTATGGAGTTAAATGGACAACACTGTGGGCTGAATTTGTGAAGGTAGCATGACGTGATGTCACGGTATCATTCTCTGATTCAGCAACCCCTCTTACATGGTGATGCATGGTCCTCTAACATGAAGACAAGCAGCACCATGAATGGCTGGCCATGGTGAATGCTAATGAGGCATTCTGTGCGGTGAGGCATATGCCAATTAGTCATGTGCTCTCTCTCCCCAGAACCACCTCCAGAAAGACGTACACATCTGAGAGTTTCAAGAAAGCACCTGGTCATGTAGATCAGTATAATTGTCCCCACCAAGTGGTCATTTTGGCAGTGTTCAACTGCTGAACTTGTGTATGGTGGAGATGAAACACTAGATGCCAAGGCTTACTTTTAAAGTGGCATAACAGCACCTTCATCAAAACAGGGACACAGGGGTGGGGCTAGACCATACACCAGGGATTGACTTTTAAAATGCTGTATCAGCACCAATATTACTACAGGGACCAGGGGTTGGTGGGGGGGGGAATACACTAGACAGCATGGATTCATCTTTAAAGCACCAAACCAGTACCAACATTACTACAGGGATGGGGGTGGGAGGATACACTAGACACCAGGGAACACTCCTTAAGGTGCCCTGTACCACAGGACAGCATAATGGCGGGATGGGGGAACCACAGGACACTAGGGCTTACACCCTAAAGTGCTGTAATGGCACCAGTGGTAGTATGATGACTTGGGGGTATGGGGGAGCCACTGAACATGGGGGATAAAGTGAAGTGCCTTAATGACACAGGCATCATAAGGGAGATTGGGGGTGGGGTGGAACCAGTGAAGTTCAGAGAATACTTTTTAAAGTGCCATTCTACCATTGGTATTGCAGGGATCAGGGTGGGGGAATCCACTCTATACCAGGATAAAGTGCAGTGCCATAATGACACTGACATGATAAGGATGATCAGGGGTGGGGAGAATCAGTAGACTACCAGAGATGAATCTTTGAAGTTCAGTAAAGGCACTGACATCATGACAGGGTTCGGGAGGGATACACTGGACAAAAAGCCCTAATACATGCATACTGCAGTGGCAGTAAAGTATTACATGGGTGGGGTGATTCATGAATGGGAGGATAGGGTAGGCTAGGAGTGTGTGTGTGTGTGTGTGTGTGTGTGTGTGTGTGTGTGTGTGTGTGTGTGTGTGTGTGTGTGTGTGTGTGTGTGTGTGTGTGTGTGTGTGTGTGTGTGTGTGTGTGTGTGTGTGTGTGTGTGTGTGTGTGTGTGTGTGTGTGTGTGTGTGTGTGTGTGTGTGTGTGTGTGTGTGTGTGTGTGTGTGTGTGTGTGTGTGTGTGTGTGTGTGTGTGTGTGTGTGTGTGTGTGTGTGTGTGTGTGTGTGTGTGTGTGTGTGTGTGTGTGTGTGTGTGTGTGTGTGTGTGTGTGTGTGTGTGTGTGTGTGTGTGTGTGTGTGTGTGTGTGTGTGTGTGTGTGTGTGTGTGTGTGTGTGTGTGTGTGTGTGTGTGTGTGTGTGTGTGTGTGTGGTGTGTGTGTGTGCCTGTGCTACAGAGCAGCAGGTTACTACTGAAATATGCATATCAAATATGAGCTGCATGTAGTGATAGTAACTTTGATTCAAGAAACATGCCAGTTAGCCAATAAGGACTTGCCTTGATGTAGCTAACAAGTTTTTGAATCACAAATGGGCATATCACTGTAGAAAGGCCATTCTAGCACAAGGTATATGGTTCATGCTAGGACCTACAATGAATTCCCAGACATTAATTTAAAAATTTACATTGATTTTAAATACTTATAAAGTGTTGTGCCATGACATGACAGATGGGCTTTTGAATAGTCCTCCTCTAGTCCTCATCAGCCTATACAGCTCAAGGAATCTTATAGGATTCATGGAAAACTGACAACCAGAAAATTGCTTGGGGTAGTCATTTTTGAATCTAGCTTCTGGAATGAATGGATTCAGAATCTAACAAACAACAAACGTTTTCTCTGCCGCCATTAGTTCTTCCACTGGTCCCATCAATATGCCTGTTAATTTTTCCGGTTTCCAAACAATATCATTAATAAAAAAAAAATGTAAAGGAGTAAAACAGTCAAAAAAGGAGGCCAAAGAAGCATGCAATCAGACAAACACTTTTTGAAAAAAAAATTAAACATTAAAGCCACATGAAATAAAATATAGTACAACAGCAAGCTAAACTGGTGATATAAATGTGTTCATTATTAAATGAAAAAGCAAGGGCAGAAACATAACTAATCTTTTTTTCTGCTAACGTATCCTTTTAGATCCAGAAATATTTTTTTCAGGTCCACATTAAAAGAGCATACACAACCCTCACTTCCTGTCTGTAAATTCTCAAACATGTTAATTGCAGATTGTACATAATGTGGTGGCTTTCAGTTGCTTAATTTCAGGAGTATTGAGTGGCAAGCAATGTTCATGTTGATAGTCAATCCGAAAAGTGACTTTTTTAGCAACCACATTTTCAAACTAAAGAGCAATGATAAAATTATACAATTGTACATTTCACTTTTTCCACTGGTGAATTTTACTTCATACCCTTTTGTGACATTTTCTGTTATTGTTTTACTTCATCTTGGATATATAAATGAATGAAGGAGGCAAAGTTACTCAGCATTTCGTTTTACATTAATCAACAAAGTAAGCAATACATATTAAAATATCAAGTTATAATTTTTAGGAACAAAAAGTTGCTTTGTTGAAGCGAAAGGTTTAGTGTTTCATGTATTGCCAGAGTTAATCATCAAATGTCCCATTCAGAAGTTTGCACATAGCCTTAAGGGGTAATTGTAGCTAAAAATATGGGTTAAAAAATGATGGAGATGCTGTGGGAACAGTCAAAATAAGCTGATCATAACTGGATTTATTCTCAGTAGTCCTCAACAGCAATATGTGAGATCTACAACAAGATTCTTTGCTGTGAGTACTGCTTTGTTTACCATGCCACAATGAACAAAAATAAATAAATAATCCTATCATCAGCTGGAGTAGTGAGCTATTCCATGTAGTGAGGGTTGTACTGGCACATGGTATGACTACATCTCTGTGTTTAGTATTTCCCTTATACTTACTACCATAACAGAACTAACTAGAAGTATACATCAGTGACTGCTACTCATGCAGAACGTATGGACCTTGCAGTCTTCTCAGGTTATATCTTATGTGAAATAAGGTTAATGATATCAGATTTCAGTAGGTTGCCAAAAGAAACTGAAATACATAGATTAGCAATGACTGTCAAATTTCTGTCTGTTTTTATTCTTTAATTGATGACTGTTACTATTTAAATATTTGCCTAATGACTGTTACCTTTTTAATTCTTTACATGTTTTTTGTTCTGTTTATAATATATTTCCTTGTACTTGGGTCATGCCTGAAGACAAACAGAAATTGGTGGTGGTGGTGTACCTTTGGGGGGGGGGGGGGAGTGTTGCAGTTTACTTAATTTATCATAATGTGCACATGTAGTTCTTTTCTTTAGTTCATAGGTTCATACGTTCATAGGTAGGTACTAGGCTATCTGCCCAAGGGCATTTATAAGCCTAGCCAGAATGTGTTGGCTTTCACCTCCCTTTTAGATTAGTTTCCTGATCCTCTGTCCAGTGGGGCCACTGAAGTGATCCCAGGGGTAAATTTATGATTTCCCATCCACTCGTCAAGATTTCTCTTGAAGAGAGTCAGTGAGGGGCTTTGCCTAACATAGATTGGGATTCTATTCCAGAGCAAGGGAAGTCTCGGGGACAGGAATCTATCCCTCCAGCATGTCCTATTTATTGTTGTGCTGAGGTTTAAATCCCTAGAGCGTGTGGCTCTAAGAGATTTGGTTTTCTTGTGGTGGAGCATGTCCATTAATTCCGGGTTGGACATGGCCTTGTATGTCAGGCAGAGATCACCTCTTAGTAGGCAGTAAGCAACTGAGTAGAGCTGGAGTTTCTTTAGTCGAGCTGCATAGAACATCTGTTTGAGGCCCACAATCCTCTTGGTGAGGTACTTCTGTGGTCTTTCCAGCTGTTGCAGGTGTCGAGTAAGGTACATCCCAAATGGGGTATTGTACTCTATTATGGGCCTGATGAGCGATGAGTAGAGGGGCACAATAACCTCTCTTGATCTAGATGTGAACCCTTTCATGATTAGGTGGGCTATATAGAAGGATTTTCTAACCACTTTGGCAATGTGATTATCAAAGGAGAGGTTGCTATCTACTTGGGTCCCCAGATCTCTAATTATATCTTCTGTACTTAGTGGATTACCACCTATGTGGTAGTTCGTGGGCACTTTGTTTTTCCCAAAGGGGATGACTATGCACTTTTTGGCATTTAGCTTGAGGCCATGGTTCTGACACCAGGTATTTGTCTCTGTGAGACCCTTCTGGAGGATGTCTGTGTCAGCCGGAGAGTCAATTATGGCCTCCAGTTTGCAATCATCTGTGAACTTGGTCAGCCATAGTCCTCCCGTGCTTGCCTGTACCTCAGAGAAGTATATACCGAACAGGAGGGGTCCTGGAACTGAGCCCTGTGGGATGCCACTTGTAACCGGTTTAGAGTCGGACATGGCACCTGCAACTCTGACCATGTGAGTTCTATCCATGAGCCAGTTGGCAACCCATCTCATGATATAGGGGTTGATGTTCAAGCTGGTAAGCTTATCTATAATGCCAGAGTGGGGAATGGTGTCGAAGGCCTTTGCGAGGTCCACGTAGGCTGTGTGGACTACCTTCCCCTCATCTATGGCCTTGATAACTGTTTCAAAGAAGTCAACTAGGTTTAGGAGGCAAGATCTGCCTTTAACAAAGCCGAATTGTGTAGGGTCCAGTGTCTGGCGGTTCCCAATGTCTCTGTTAATGAGTTCCATGATGATGCACTCCATAGCTTTGCAGACCAGGCTAGTCAGGCTTATAGGGCGATAGTTCCCTGAATCCGTTGTGGCACCACCTTTGTGGAGTGGGATAACTGTTGCTGTATGCCATTCTTTGGGTACATAGCCTGTGGTAAGGCTGAGTTTGAACAGTGAATTTAGGTGAGGGGTTAGTTCATTTTGGAGCTTGTATAAGACGCAGCCTGGGATACCATCCGGTCCCACTGATGCTGTGTTTTTGGATTTGGAAAGGGCTGTTTTCACCTATGTGTCTGTGATGTCTGGGGCTCTACATTCTTCTGGGATGGATACGGGCCCTTTTGGAGGTGGGGGGGTAAAGTTTGCACAGAAGCTGTCAGCCAGGATTTTGGCAATGTCAGTTGGTTCAGTGTATTTTTTGCCATTTTGCACTAGCTCAGAGCAGATCTGAGAGTTGCCACCTAGATTCTTGACATAGCTAAAGAAGGCTTTGTGATTATCTTTAGAGTCTTTGGCAATTTTTCTTTTGAAGCTGGCCTTGGATGATTTTATGAGGGATCATAGTTTCTTGTTAATACTGATCAGGGATGCCTTCCCTTTCTGGGATTTTGCTCTATCATGTAATACTTTCCTCCTTCTGTTGCATAGCTTATTTATGGCCGGGGTGCACTAGACTGGTTTCCTCTTTTTGGAGGAGTGAGTCTTGGTTTTACTTGGGATGGCTCGATCCATGCATTCCTGTAGGTGCTCATAGAATGCATTTGTAAAGGATTCTGCAGTTTGGGCAGCATTATCCTTTAGCAAGGGGGCTTTGAAACTTTCCACCTTGGTCTTGAGAAGTGTGAAGTTTGTTTTAGAAAAGTTTTTCACAGTGTTTTCCTTGACTGGGGGTGGGGTCGGGATGTGGATGTCCAGTGTGATTAGTTTATGGTCTGATCTTACCAGTGATGGGTTTACCTCTGGTGTGGAACATTGATCCCCCATGTTGGTGATGATCAGGTCCAATATGTTGTCACCTCTTGTGGGAGTGGTGATCAGTTGTTCCAGGGTGTTTGAGTTTATAAAATCTAGGAAGTGTTGGGCAAGGGACTTAGTACTTGAGTAGTTTTCCCAGTCAATGTTTGGGTAGTTGAAATCACCCAATATCATGGTGTTAGGTAGGACCTTCATATTTTCCAATGTTCTCAGGAATGCTGAGTGGGGGTCCTGAGACAAGGTGGGTGATCTGTAGCAAGCTACAATCTGAAAAGCAGCTTTGCCCACTGTTAGTTGCACATGGATGATCTCTGGGGCCTCGTGCTGTGCCACTAACCTGGAGGTGTGGGTATCCTTGATGAAAAAGGATACACCCCCGCCTTTTGTATTTTGGTCTGGGTTCTGAGGCCGAAAGGTATGGTATGAGTTATAGCCTGGTAGTGCTGAGGTGCTCTCTGGAGCCTTGAACCAGGTTTCTTTTACTGCACAGATATCGATTCTCTCCATACTGAGGAGTGCCTCGAGTGAGTGCATTTTGAGGTTTAGACTTCTGGCATTGAGTAGCATTACCCTCAGTTTTTGGTTTCTTGTGTTGTTTACAGAGGTGGCTTTGTCTTTTGAGCCTTGCCTAAAAAAGGCACTATGGGGGTGGCAAGAGCCTTGGCCAGTATTCAAAAGCGTAAGGTGACAGGTGCAGGCCGTCTCTGGCGAAGCAACGTGGCTTGTCGAGCATGTCATCCCAGGCTGACAAACGCTGGATCCCCTTTGAACAACACCAAAAGCTTAACCAATTGTTAAAATTGATCATTTTATCTTTATACTGTGGCATCATTCTTGGTGAGGGCAGGTACCGTTTGTTACTGAGTTATGTTGCATCTATTTAGGAATTCCTGTTTTTTATATATATATATATATATATATATATATATATATATATATATATACACACATATATATATATATATACGTGTGTGTGTGTGTGTGTGCGTGTGTGTGTGTGTGTGTGTGTGTGTGTGTGTGTGTGTGTGTGTGTGTGTGTGTGTGTGTATGTAAGTTTGTTGCATGTGTGAAAACTCAAGCTTTCAGACCGCTATAGTACATAGGAGCAGGTAAAGCTCTATGCACTATAAAATATTATGACTGGGGTTCTGAAGATTCAGATCATAATTAGCTTGTAGTGTATGGAGATTACACTCTGATATTTGGAAAAAGTCAAATCAGTTAAGTACTACAGTGGTGCGAGACCCAACCTAACTAAATATTAAACACCCCTACTTAAGTTGTTAAGGTCAGGTGCCACACTAGGCATTATAATCTGCCCATTCTGAATGACGGCGGCAGAATAAAAGATTTGTTTCTGCCTGCTGTCTGTACTGATAAGGTGACCCTTCCTCTTATAAACTTAGAAAATGACTAGAATTATATGGTGTGTTCACCTGCATTTTCTCTGAAGAATACAAACTCTGAAACTCAAAAGTATGTTTCTGTTCAGTGACTCCATTCCTCTGAGATCTGTCTGAAAACCATGCACTTAATAAGGAACAAGCCCAACAAATGAGAAAAAAATCTGGACATTCTGCAAAAATCTTGACAGTTTGAAGGCACAGCAATTTCAGAGCAAACATAGACTGTGTTACACTCTTTTTTCAGTGCTTGCTAAGTGCTTTATTGCTTTGAAAGATTTTTAAACACTTAGCTTTTGTTTTTCTTATTTTACTGTAACTAGTAGTACATTGAGCCATAAAGCTCCATGAAATCCAGAAAATTATGAGTGTATCTCCAATCATAAGTCTAAATGATGTGTTGTTGGCATTAATGCCAATATTTGCCTCTTGAGCTTCAGTCTTGAGGTGAATTTCCTGGCATCCATGCCTCAAACACATAATAAATGGGTTATGACTGGTGACACTATCATAATCCTGTATGTTATGTGTTCAAGAGATGGACACATAATAAATGGGTTATGACTGGTGACCCTATCATAATCCTGTATGTTATGTGTTCAAGAGATGGACACATAATAAATGGGTTATGACTGGTGACCCTATCATAATCCTGTATGTTATGTGTTCAAGAGATGGACACATAATAAATGGGTTATGACTGGTGACCCTAACATAATCCTGTATGTTATGTGTTCAAGAGATGGACACATAATAAATGGGTTATGACTGGTGACCCTAACATAATCCTGTATGTTATGTGTTCAAGAGATGGACACATAATAAATGGGTTATGACTGGTGACCCTATCATAATCCTGTATGTTATGTGTTCAAGAGATGGACACATAATAAATGGGTTATGACTGGTGACCCTATCATAATCCTGTATGTTATGTGTTCAAGAGATGGACACATAATAAATGGGTTATGACTGGTGACCCTAACATAATCCTGTATGTTATGTGTTCAAGAGATAGACACATAATAAATGGGTTATGACTGGTGACCCTATCATAATCCTGTATGTTATGTGTTCAAGAGATGGACACATAATAAATGGGTTATGACTGGTGACCCTATCATAATCCTGTATGTTATGTGTTCAAGAGATGGACACATAATAAATGGGTTATGACTGGTGACCCTAACATAATCCTGTATGTTATGTGTTCAAGAGATGGACACATAATAAATGGGTTATGACTGGTGACCCTATCATAATCCTGTATGTTATGTGTTCAAGAGATGGACACATAATAAATGGGTTATGACTGGTGACCCTATCATAATCCTGTATGTTATGTGTTCAAGAGATGGACACATAATAAAGGGGTTATGACTGGTGACCCTATCATAATCCTGTATGTTATGTGTTCAAGAGATGGACACATAATAAATGGGTTATGACTGGTGACCCTATCATAATCCTGTATGTTATGTGTTCAAGAGATGGACACATAATAAATGGGTTATGACTGGTGACCCTAACATAATCCTGTATGTTATGTGTTCAAGAGATGGACACATAATAAATGGGTTATGACTGGTGACCCTATCATAATCCTGTATGTTATGTGTTCAAGAGATGGACACATAATAAATGGGTTATGACTGGTGACCCGATCATAATCCTGTATGTTATGTGTTCAAGAGATGGACACATAATAAATGGGTTATGACTGGTGACCCTAACATAATCCTGTATGTTATGTGTTCAAGAGATGGACACATAATAAATGGGTTATGACTGGTGACCCTATCATAATCCTGTATGTTATGTGTTCAAGAGATGGACACATAATAAATGGGTTATGACTGGTGACCCTATCATAATCCTGTATGTTATGTGTTCAAGAGATGGACACATAATAAATGGGTTATGACTGGTGACCCTATCATAATCCTGTATGTTATGTGTTCAAGAGATGGACACATAATAAATGGGTTATGACTGGTGACCCTATCATAATCCTGTATGTTATGTGTTCAAGAGATGGACACATAATAAATGGGTTATGACTGGTGACCCTATCATAATCCTGTATGTTATGTGTTCAAGAGATGGACACATAATAAATGGGTTATGACTGGTGACCCTATCATAATCCTGTATGTTATGTGTTCAAGAGATGGACACATAATAAATGGGTTATGACTGGTGACCCTATCATAATCCTGTATGTTATGTGTTCAAGAGATGGACACATAATAAATGGGTTATGACTGGTGACCCTATAATAATCCTGTATGTTATGTGTTCAAGAGATGGACACATAATAAATGGGTTATGACTGGTGACCCTATCATAATCCTGTATGTTATGTGTTCAAGAGATGGACACATAATAAATGGGTTATGACTGGTGACCCTATCATAATCCTGTATGTTATGTGTTCAAGAGATGGACACATAATAAATGGGTTATGACTGGTGACCCTATCATAATCCTGTATGTTATGTGTTCAAGAGATGGACACATAATAAATGGGTTATGACTGGTGACCCTATCATAATCCTGTATGTTATGTGTTCAAGAGATGGACACATAATAAATGGGTTATGACTGGTGACCCTATCATAATCCTGTATGTTATGTGTTCAAGAGATGGACACATAATAAATGGGTTATGACTGGTGACCCTATCATAATCCTGTATGTTATGTGTTCAAGAGATGGACACATAATAAATGGGTTATGACTGGTGACCCTAACATAATCCTGTATGTTATGTGTTCAAGAGATGGACACATAATAAATGGGTTATGACTGGTGACCCTATCATAATCCTGTATGTTATGTGTTCAAGAGATGGACACATAATAAATGGGTTATGACTGGTGACCCTATCATAATCCTGTATGTTATGTGTTCAAGAGATGGACACATAATAAATGGGTTATGACTGGTGACCCTATCATAATCCTGTATGTTATGTGTTCAAGAGATGGACACATAATAAATGGGTTATGACTGGTGACCCTATCATAATCCTGTATGTTATGTGTTCAAGAGATGGACACATAATAAATGGGTTATGACTGGTGACCCTATCATAATCCTGTATGTTATGTGTTCAAGAGATGGACACATAATAAATGGGTTATGACTGGTGACCCTATCATAATCCTGTATGTTATGTGTTCAAGAGATGGACACATAATAAATGGGTTATGACTGGTGACCCTATCATAATCCTGTATGTTATGTGTTCAAGAGATGGACACATAATAAATGGGTTATGACTGGTGACCCTAACATAATCCTGTATGTTATGTGTTCAAGAGATGGACACATAATAAATGGGTTATGACTGGTGACCCTATCATAATCCTGTATGTTATGTGTTCAAGAGATGGACACATAATAAATGGGTTATGACTGGTGACCCTATCATAATCCTGTATGTTATGTGTTCAAGAGATGGACACATAATAAATGGGTTATGACTGGTGACCCTATCATAATCCTGTATGTTATGTGTTCAAGAGATGGACACATAATAAATGGGTTATGACTGGTGACCCTATCATAATCCTGTATGTTATGTGTTCAAGAGATGGACACATAATAAATGGGTTATGACTGGTGACCCTATCATAATCCTGTATGTTATGTGTTCAAGAGATGGACACATAATAAATGGGTTATGACTGGTGACCCTATCATAATCCTGTATGTTATGTGTTCAAGAGATGGACACATAATAAATGGGTTATGACTGGTGACCCTATCATAATCCTGTATGTTATGTGTTCAAGAGATGGACACATAATAAATGGGTTATGACTGGTGACCCTATCATAATCCTGTATGTTATGTGTTCAAGAGATGGACACATAATAAATGGGTTATGACTGGTGACCCTATCATAATCCTGTATGTTATGTGTTCAAGAGATGGACACATAATAAATGGGTTATGACTGGTGACCCTATCATAATCCTGTATGTTATGTGTTCAAGAGATGGACACATAATAAATGGGTTATGACTGGTGACCCTATCATAATCCTGTATGTTATGTGTTCAAGAGATGGACACATAATAAATGGAGTTATGACTGGTGACCCTATCATAATCCTGTATGTTATGTGTTCAAGAGATGGACACATAATAAATGGGTTATGACTGGTGACCCTATCATAATCCTGTATGTTATGTGTTCAAGAGATGGACACATAATAAATGGGTTATGACTGGTGACCCTATCATGATCCTGTATGTTATGTGTTCAAGAGATGGACACATAATAAATGGGTTATGACTAGTGACCCTATCATGATCCTGTATGTTATGTGTTCAAGAGATGGACACATAATAAATGGGTTATGACTGGTGACCCTATCATAATCCTGTATGTTATGTGTTCAAGAGATGGACACATAATAAATGGGTTATGACTGGTGACCCTATCATAATCCTGTATGTTATGTGTTCAAGAGATGGACACATAATAAATGGGTTATGACTGGTGACCCTATCATAATCCTGTATGTTATGTGTTCAAGAGATGGACACATAATAAATGGAGTTATGACTGGTGACCCTATCATAATCCTGTATGTTATGTGTTCAAGAGATGGACACATAATAAATGGGTTATGACTGGTGACCCTATCATAATCCTGTATGTTATGTGTTCAAGAGATGGACACATAATAAATGGGTTATGACTGGTGACCCTATCATAATCCTGTATGTTATGTGTTCAAGAGATGGACACATAATAAATGGGTTATGACTGGTGACCCTATCATAATCCTGTATGTTATGTGTTCAAGAGATGGACACATAATAAATGGGTTATGACTGGTGACCCTATCATAATCCTGTATGTTATGTGTTCAAGAGATGGACACATAATAAATGGGTTATGACTGGTGACCCTATCATAATCCTGTATGTTATGTGTTCAAGAGATGGACACATAATAAATGGGTTATGACTGGTGACCCTATCATAATCCTGTATGTTATGTGTTCAAGAGATGGACACATAATAAATGGGTTATGACTGGTGACCCTATCATAATCCTGTATGTTATGTGTTCAAGAGATGGATCTCAACATTCACCTGTCAAGCTTTATTCTCCAGGTGCATTTGGTATCCATGTCTGTAAAACATGCCAAAACTGGTTATAATTGTTGACCTGATGATAATCCTATATGTAATACTCCTTTCAGAAGTGTTATGCTGTAGTCTCACGGTATGGCATACACAGCCTCAACCAAGGAACAGTGTTGGGAAATTTAAGTAGCTTTAAAATGTGTAAAACACTTTGTACTTCCACACAAAAAGCTAGATTGAAATGTTTTAACAATATTAAACCCATTAGTCCATCAGAGGAACACTTGGCTTTAGGTCACTGTGTTGCAGCACCGTGTCACAACTTTCAAATCTTCTAAAATACTTTGTTGTCCTGGACTTTTTTCTCTAACTTTTAGTACAGTGGAGCAGCTAAAGCTCAAGGTACTGCAAAGAGGATTTGCTCTCTCTGTTCATAACTAACTAGGTAAATGTTCTTGGTACAGCTGCCAAGATTGATCTACATGACCAGGTCCTTTCTTGAATGTCGTAGCTGTGTAGATGTCTTTCTGGAGGAGGTTCTGAGGAGAGAGAGCACATGGCTAATTGGTGTATGCCTTTCCCGACAGAATGCCTCCTTAGCATTCACCATTTCCAGCCATTCTTGGTGCTACTTGTCTTCATGTTGGAGGACCATGCAGCACCATGTAACAGAAGCTGCTGAATCAGAGTGGAACAAACGGAGGCTCAAGAAGTGAATTTCTTGACATCCAAGTCTCGAACACATAACAAGTAGGGTTATCATTGGAGACCTAGCTATAATCCTCTGTGTAATTGCCCTTTTGTGAGCATAGTTATTTCATGTTTTATTAAAAAATACAGCTACTAGAAGCATATCATGGGCTCCATACTTGACATGTTGTTTGGTTATCTTTAAAACATAAAGTACTGATGCATATTTCCATCCCACTCCTGACTGATGTCTTTGTATTTCCTGCAGTGTTTTAGATTTCATATTTATGACTTTAATCCAGTTATTTTAAATGCTGTTTTTCCAGTAAACATTTATAGTGGACATGTTTAACACATCAGGGTTACTTCTAAAATGGCACACCTTCTTTTTCTTACCCATCCCTGCAGTTATAGTTTAATAATATGAAAATGAACTCAAAAGGAGATCACATCAGCACATTGTTGGTCAAAAAATTCTCTTTGCTGATACAGTAAATGTCCATTCAGTTGTACTGTGACATAATTTACTGCCCTGGGGCCAAATACTTTTCTTGTCAGACAGCAAAATGGTAGGCGCATCTCAGTGAAAAGTAGGGGCTGGCAGTATGGGATTAAAAATCAGTTATGTCAACATCTGTCTTGGAAAAAAACTGGACCCTCTGACTGAGAGGCTTTTCTGTTCACTAGAACACAGAGGCTCATACTGCAAGTGTATATGTGAAAAAGACATACTGAAACAAGACAATCTCATATGGAAAAGCAAGAGGCACAGGTACTATTTTAAGCATTAATTAACAGTAGAAAAGCATTAGTTAACACGATCTGAAATTGTTACTGTCAGATTAATGCTCAGATGTGCATCAGCAGAGCAAGCTGTTTAGAGACCTGACTCTTCCCATCTCTATTCAGCACAAACATTATTTAAAGCTGATCAATGTGCCACCCTCAGATGGATGTGAAGAACGTCACTTACGATAATTACTGGAAATTTCTTGGCCTTAAAGACTTCCTTTCACTGCATTAATGGTAGAGATGGGTGGTTCCTGCTGACACTGCAGAACAGCCCGTTGATCTTGCACAGATGATTACCGCCATTTAACACTAATGAATGTGACACTGAACATGAAACATGGTGATCATCCCTATCCAAAGCTCTAGTTAATAATATATTACAGGCTATCACACTCTCCTTGCTTTGTTAGCTGTCATGTCCTCACCTTTCCACAAAACCAACTGGCAATGTAGTTTCCTTAGTCATCTGCATACATTTGCATTATATGTACACATTATGTGTATCTGAAATGTTTTTCAGCTGTCTGCAGAATGATGTATTGCATTCTAATTGATTTAAAATGCAGTATCTTATTGTGTTCATAAGTAGGTTTGCAATATCCATAAAAAACTTCTAGAGGCTATTATCAAATCTGTCATTCTTCACTCTTGCTTTTTTTTCTTATGTGTAACTGCAACGATTTGCACCATCTGCCTTTATACAGTCTTGAAAAGTATTTTCTAGAATAAATAATGATTGCTTTTTATATCATCTTTTTACTGGAAATACCAGAAGAAAATTCTTATGGATATGGACAATATGTGCAAACTTTATCCATACAGCCCTGGACTCCAGTCACAAGGATGGCAATGAGGAATAATGGAAACCAGACTAAAACTAGTATCCCTTTACCAGTGAAAGCAATGAATTATTTTAACACTAATGGAAACATGAATTCTGGTGCTGACTGGAGATTTTGAAAACCTAGCCAGTAAAGAAATATTGTGAATGTACACATACACTGCATGTTCTGAAACAAAACAGTCTGATATAAGAGCATCACTGACAATATTTATGCATCAATGAAAAAAAAAACTTGTAAGTTAACAAGACTGGAAAGAGGATTACAAGTGTGACTGGTGAAATGTTTTTTTTATTAACCCAGTTGGTTAGTTGCTACTGACCAGCCAGAGTTCTGCTTGATACTGGGAAGTAGAGACTAACACTCTGTTTACAACTTTGGTGCCCTGGGGGAATGGCAGAATAAGAGCCAATTGCATTATTGTCCTCTGGTAGCCCTCAGAAAAGGCATTAATGTGCCTGCGTACAAGGGGGAAGTAAGGTGAATGCCCTGCACTGCACAACCATGAAAACTGTTGAAAACTGCCTGACAACACATATATTTGGTGGTTTCAGGGCCTTAAAGTATATTGCAAGTGAGGATTGCCATACAGAATCACTCTGGTCAGTAGGCAAGGTTGTTATAGTAATTCAGTGTATGAGTGGCAGTGGAAATTCCTATACAGAGGGCTAAGCCATTATCAGGAAGAATTTTTAGGTGCATTATCATTGTATTGCTGTGCACACTAAGAGTCTTATTCATATTTGTATGCTTCACAAATACATAAAGGGAATCTGTGAACAGCACTGCTATGTCTGTACTTAAATTAGCAAAGTGAGAGGAACCAATGCTGCTTTTAGAAGTTTTCAGCTATAAGAGGAAGCAGCCAATACAGTATTACAGATATGCTTCAGCATAAATTTATATGAAATGAGTTTAGTTAGGAGCAGAAAAGTCTCTACTGTGGTCATCATACTTCATATGTTTGTAAATTCACAAACGTTGTCATCTATTTTCAGCAGGAAGCAGTGAACCTAAAATTGCATAAATCTCTAAAGAAGTTTCCAAAATATTTTTTGCTGATTATGGTTTGGTGCTGAAGGCTAGCAGCTTGTCAAAACCTTTTAAAGACTTAAATTCACTGTGAAGGTGTCCTAATATGGACCCTGTGCTGCATTTTTTATAATGTTGTCAACCGGGCAAATATAACAGTCAGAAAATAAGGAGAGGGCAGACAAGGAAAACACAAAAGAAACACATTCAGAGGTTTGGCCTGATAGCTGTGGGAAAGGATGGGTAATATATTTTATGTTAAGGACAGACACCCACTTTTCCAAATGTATCTTTTTTATAAGGAAAGTTGAGGAAGGAAGAATGGCAGAGTGTATAGGAGAGAAGGTTAAGAAGATTTAAGGAATTTTATTTTGACACAAACATAAAAGACAGGCAAATCAGACATGAACAGTGTCTTGGACTGACAACTGTGGGGGAGACAAGATGTACAGGTGGAGGACAGACAAGAAGGTGATGGTGAAGAGAGCTTCATGATAGGCATCATTCCATTATGAGCAGCCTCAGATATTATCTTGACCTGATGGTCCTGGGTGTGGTGATCTTGATGATGAGGGGGTTGAGGGCCCCAGTAGCTTGGTGGTTGGAGCAGACCAGGACTGTCTGTCTTGCAGCCACTGGAGGAGGTTTTCACATGGGCCTTAGTGACTCTCCATCACCCTCTTTACCACAGCCTTCATTAGGTCCTGAAGCTCGGCAGGCTGGATGGCTAGGCTGCCATGTGTCAGACTGACAACAAGGGTAGAGCCACCACTCTCACCCAGTGAAGTTGACTGTGGGTGGGCAGGGTGTAGTGGATATCTTTCCTGTACTTGGGTTGCTTGTAGTTGAGATGTTCCCAACACCACTGAACCTGTAGGCAACAGAGGAAAAAAAAGGGAAAGAAAAAGAAAGAAAGAAAGAAAGAAAGAAAGAAAGAAAGAAAGAAAGAAAGAAAGAAAGAAAGAAAGAAAAAGAGAGATAGAGACAGATGGGGACAACAGAAATGAATCATCCTTGTTAAATAACAAACTCCTTTATTTGAAAGTAAAAGCAGTAACATATTTGCAGGAATGTTAAACTGTCAGTAATTAAATACATTTTGCAATTAATTAACATGAAAAGAATGACAAGTACTGGTCCAGGTTCAGGTATTTTATTCATCTTTGTAATACTGCAACCACAGGAGATCATCAATACCATTTTACTTGTCTTACAGAAAACTGCTGGAATGGCTCTTGGGAGTGCAACATATAATTAATACATTTTAGTAAACGCACTTAGAACTAGCTATTTCATCAGACAAACTGAGATATGACCAATGTAATCCAGTACACGTAATAGCATTAGTAGCATGCAACAGTTACATTAAATGTTTGTTATTGAAATGCAATTAATATTTCAGTACAACTAACATGGTTTAATTAACAGTAGAAATGAAAAGTAATTCAATGAGTAGTTCAAAAATGTATGTGATATACCCTGTCTCCCAAAGTACTACAGCAGTTATTTATTTTATTTTATGTGATGTTTGTTCTGAGGGTGTTGATGGAGAAGTATAGAGAAGGTCAGAAGGAGTTGTATTATATCTTTGTGGACTTAGAGAAAGCAAATGACAGGGTGCCTAGAGAGGAGTTGTGGTATTGTATGAGGAAGTCTAGAGTGGCAGAGAAGTATGTAAAAGTGGTACATGATATGTACGAGGGTAGTGTGACAGTTGGTAAGGTCTGCGATAGGAGTGATGGAAGCATTCAAGCTGGAGGTGGGATTACATCAAGGATCAGCTCTGAGTCCTTTCTTATTTGTAGTGGTGATGGTGATGGATGAAGGAAGCCATGTGTGATACAGCATGCATTATCCTTATGGGTGTCTTAAAGAGGTACTACTAACCGTTCATGTTTATTACAACCCCCTTATATCAAATAGTTTTATAGTATTTTTTATAAATTAATATTACTATGAATATCATCTGTGGTGCACAGAAATCCCGTGGTCAAATAAAAAACACTGCACTTTTCATTAATCGTCGCTGTATAGTCTTTGAAATAAATTGATAAGGCTTACCATGTTTTGAAATCGGCAGCTTCTATGAGTTTTATTGTTTCACTGTGAGGTTTTGGTGACTTCTAAATGGAAAACAAAATGGCCAGTACTCAAAGTCAGCAGTCAACGTTTTATTGTGAAAAAACAGGCTGGTTTTGGCAAACCTTCGCCTTCTTCAGTGTAATTCAACCACAAACTTCACAATGATTACTTAAATAGAACACCAATTAATTAGACTCCACCTCTAATAATTACAAAATATCAGTTAATCCAGAGAAAATAGTGTCCCTAACCTAATAATCCAACCATGTTCTTTATTGTTTAGAATTTCATGCCAACCTAACTTATGCTTGCAGTGACATAGTCTATCTATTGCTGTGAAGCTAAATATAGCAGTAGGATATTTAACAGTATGTTTGTATAAAAGGCATTAAAGGAACAATGATTTCTGATACCACTCAAATGTGCATAGGTATGGGTTTTGAAATGACTGGACGTTTGTCCAAAATAAAAAGCTGAGCAGGTACATGTCACTAAATAAATTTACTATTCAGGACTACATGTACTGAAACACTAAAGGAACGATGATTTAAAAGTTTTTTCTCAACCTGGATTACAGGTACGTTTGCAGCCCACGGTTAAGAAAGTCAATGATATTTTGATAAAAGATTGGTATCAGCCCTACAAGCTGCTTCAATGTGGTTTGTTAAAACTTTAATAGCTTTTTATGAAAGACGCGTGACCAAATATCCAGACTTTGGGAAACAGTTAAATCATACCAATTGCATGATAACTTTATGGAACAATTCGGTCTATTGTATGCTGATCTAAATACTTTGTGAATTTAAATGAAAAATAAAAAAGTTCAAAAGGGATTCACAAGATTATGCTAGTGGAAAACCATTTGCTGTTCAAAAAACTGTTAAGTTTCAGAGTATAAATGATCATGGTAGTGTACCAGAAAGGAGAAAGAGGCAAATCTGTTCTTAGAAAGTCTGGTAGTACTTCAGAGACATCGGCTGATGACTCTTCCTCAGCTGTGGAAACTGATATTGAGGCAGTTATAATCTCACCTGCAGCCAAAATGAAAAACATTTCCAACCCTTTAGATCCTGGAGAAGGGCTGGCCGCAAACATTCCAAAAGACGTCTCAACAATAGATTATTTTCTACGTCAGATGGTTCCAATGTAGAGCAAAATTTAAATGTGCATAATATTTCTTCTGCTTTTTTATCTTTGACAGAGGTGGAATTATTGAATACAGGTTTAAATTTGTGTCCACTTCTTCTGTCTCAGAAGAGATGTTTGTTAAATATGTAGCTTTTTGTTGAAAGCTGAATTTAAAATAATATTTTTAATAATAAGGATACATGTGTTAATAGTGAATTTAAATTTAGAAGTTTGAACTTTGTGCCTCCTATGAATAAATATGTAGCAGCCTTTCAACAGGGTGTACTCAATGAATTACACTTTAATTTCATATATGGTGTTGGTTCATATAATCTATATTTTTTACAACAAAAGGTTTTGAAAGATCTTAAGGCCAATAATAAAATAATGATCAATAGTGCAGATAAAGGTGGTCGGTTGTAATTTGGGATCGGGATATGTATTTAATAGCAGCCCGTAAACAACTTTTATACAACTGTTTTTTAACAAAAAAATGGTTTTAATCCCACATTAAAATAGATACAGATGCTTTTTTGAGGTTGTTTTTTGAAGAGGATATCATTTCTAAAGAAGTTATTTATCAACTTACAGTTCAGGATTCTACTTATCAGTATTTTCACATGCTTCTCAAAATACACAAGGATCTAAAAAACCCTCCTGGTAGACCTATAGTTTCTGGCCATAGTTCTTTAACTGAACTGCTGGCAGCTTTTTTGACACAGTACTTACATCTGTTGGCTGGAGTTCATTCATAATCTCAAGATACCACCCAATTTTTAAACATCTTACACGATGCACAGCTAGAAACAGGGCGGTGCATGTGCACACTGGATGCACCAGCGCTGTATACAAACATTCAACATTTTTTTATTTTTTATTATTTTTATTTTACATTTGCTTACCGGGAAGGTCCGACTGGACACAGGTCCATTTTCAGCGGAGGCCTGGGGAGAAAAGCTCCACTAATAGTATAATACAATAGATACACATTCACTGGATTAATGGCTTTGGAATACTAGTTGGATCGCATTCCTTTGTACAACCCTGGATTTAATACTTTTTTATGTCTTGCAGAACATGCGCTTATCAAAATGTTTTTTACTTTAATGGAGAATGTTTCTTACAGTTAAAGGGGACAGCTATGTGGGCATCTTTTGCTCCAATCTACGTTGATTTATTCATGGGTTTTTTGGAAGAACAGATTATTTATTATACTAATCATAATATCTTTTTAGAAGCCATGGACATATGGCATAGATATTTGGGTGATTGCTGGATAGTTTGAAATTCTGACTTAAAATATTTGGATGAATTTCTACAACACCTCAATGAAAACAAGTGGAGGATACAGTTTCGTATCAAATTTGACCTCAATAAAATCTCTTTTTTGGATGTTTTTCTCTCCAAAACTAATGATGGCACTTTAAATTCCACAGTGTTTAGAAAAAATTCTCAATTCAACACTTTATTAGAAGCAACAAGGTGTCACCCATTGCACATAATTAATACCGCCCCATTAGCTTGACAAGCCTTATCTGCAAAGCCATGGAGAGGATCATAATGGAACTCATAAATAAAGACATAGGGAACTTGCAGACTTTGGATCCAACCCAGTTTGGCTTTGTCAAAGGCAGATCCTGCCTCTTAAACTTGGTTGACTTTTTCGAGACAGTCACCAAGGCCATTGATGAGGGAAAGGCAGTCCATACAGCCAAAACTCATCAGCTTGAATGTAAACCCATACATCACAAGATGGGTTGCAAACTGGCTAAGTGACAGAACCCACAGGGTCAGAGTTGCTGGAGCCATGTCAGACTGTCCACCCTTGTTCTGCATCTACTTTTCTGAAGTACAAGCAAACACAGGAGGGTTAGTAGCCTTCGCTTGACACTCATGTTGCTAAAGTAGTTAGGAAAACCTTCTATATCACCCACACTGATCATGGAAGATCATCATCTAGATCAAAGGGAGGTTCTGACCAGACACCTGCTGCAGCTTGAAAGGCCCCAAAAAGTTCCTCACAAAAAAATAAAGGGTCTCAAAAATATGTCTTATGCCGCCCGAAAGAACTCAGAGGTGACCTGTGCCTGACATATAAGGCATGTCAAAACCAGATTTGATGAATATGCTTCACTCAAAAAAATAGATCCCCTCAGAACCACACAAGCGGGAGACTTAAACCTTGACCGGTTATTATAAATAGCGTGCTGGGAGGGATTCATTCATCAGAGACTCCTCCCTATGCTGTGGAACAAAATTACTTCAGTGTCACTGTGACAGGAACATATTAAAGTCACATTTTCTGAGAATTCGGAGAATATGCTCATCCAAGTATGAATTATTACAACAAGAATCAGACCTTTTTAAAAGACGTGATACTGGTTACAAATATAATGACATACAGACAGCTCATAATTCTGTTAAAATCATTGACAGATCACACTGCAACATGGCACAAATAAAGTTAAAGAGGACATGTTACGGTTGGTAACAAATTTTGGTAGTAATATTTTTTCTTCCAAGGGTCTGATTCAAAAACATTGGGACATCTTATCAGACAATAAATTGTCAGAATTAATACCTCCACAATGTTTGTTTTCCTACAGATGGGGTAAGACTATAAGTAACCATCTTAATCATTATAAAAAGGTTTTTAAATCTGATACCAAGAAACAACAAACAATGGAAGGCAGACCATTGCTAGGATGTCAACCCTGTGGGTATTGGTCTGCATGTAAAAATGTTATGAAAACCAAACAATTTACCTCTTGTAACACAGCATGAGTTTTTGACATTCAGTGTTTCAGTACTTGTAGTTCTGAATGGTTAATTTATTTAGTGACATGTACCATACCTCTCAACCATACCGAATTCCTCGGTAAATACCAGTTTTGAGGGCAAAATATTGGAGTGCCACGAATTCTTGAGTGGCCCCTTTAATTTCCAAATTTCCATTTTTTTGGGGGGTTTTTTTGGAAGTTTTTTGTTTACTCCTGACACCATCATGTGCAGGGTGTGCACAATGACGTCAGCTTCTCGAGACACTTTCTTTTTATATGTGGCAGAGAAACTGCAGCTACTGTTTTACTTAATCCCAGTCTGCAGCTTGTTTAACAGCAGGCATCAGTGTGAGAGAAACTTTTTTTTTTATATGTGCAGAGAAAATGCAGCTTTTTTACTGTTTTACTTAACAGCAGTCAAAGCAGCTTGAGAGAGGTACGAGCGAAATTGCAGCAGCCTGTTTTCCTTAACAGCAGTCATCAGTGAGAGAACTTTTCATATGTGCCAGAAACGCTAAGAAATGGCAGCTTACTTTCTCTAACTGCATCAGTGTGCGAATTTCTTTTCACAGGGCAGCTTGAGAGGCAAGGTGTGTCTGAACAGGTTCTTCTGCCACAAGCATTTGAATTATTGGTGACACTAGTTGTAGCTTGAGAGGCAAGGTGTGTGTGAACAAGTTGTTTCTGCCGCAAGCATTTGAATTACTGGTCGCTCTAGTTGAGCATTGATTGATGATGATATATAGTTGAATTACTGGTCACAGTATAAAATCCAAACTTCACAGAGCAGAAACAGGCTGAAAAAAGACCATGGCATGAAATCCAAAGATAATTTTATTTTGATAAGCGCTTTCACAAACACTGATGCTTCATCAGATCATACCATACTTTAAATACTCCACATTTATATATTTCACTTAAACCCAATCATCCAATAAGAACATTTTGCATCTCTAAATCACTAAGTAACATAGCACACCCATTAACTATATAATAACCACATTTTAAAAGTACATAGTAACTGCACTATGAACTATATATCTAACAATATGTGCATAAAAACACCTACACATTATGCAGAAGGGAGCATTGTAGCATTGTACTCTACTAATGGTCTGACTAGGGTTGAGTAAAGTGGAGTTATAACATCCTCAGATCTGAATGGGATGACTTTACTTATGAGATGCGCAATGTAGAAGGCTTTCCTTACCACCATGGAAATCTGGTAGACAAAGCTCAGATTGCTGTCTTGCATCACTGGGTTTGAACTTAGATGGGTTTTGTCAATAATGTAATTAGTAAGGAATTCCATTTTGCCAAATGGGATAATAGCATACTTTTTCGCATTTAGTTTTAGACTGGGATTTTGGCACCGGTTATTTGTGTCAGCTCCACCTGTAATATGTTAACATCATTGGGGACTCAATGATCACACCTAGTTTGCAATCATTAGTGAGCTTAGTAAGCCAAATGCCATCTACTTTAGCATGGGCTTCCAAGAAATACATTCTAAATAGTAAAGGGCCCAGTACAGATCCTTGTGGTACACCACTGGTGACGGCTCTACTGGTGGAGATGGAGTCACCAGCTTTGACAGTATGTGTTATGTTGGTGAGTCAATTAGCAACACATCAAGAGATGTAAGGGTTAACACCTAGCTGGGAGAATTTTTCAATGATACCCGAGTGTGAGAATGTGTCAAAGGATTTGGCTAGGTCCAGATAGGCAGTGTGCACTGTCTTACCTTCATTCAGGGCTTTGGTGACTTTCTCAAAAAGTCTACCAGGTTCAATAAGCATGATTTACCCTTAACAAAGCCAAACTGTGTAGGGTCTAGAGTCTGAAGGTCACCTATGTCCTTGTTTATGAGGTCCATGATGATCCTTTGTGTCCTTACAGATGAGGCTGGGTTAAATTTATGGGTCTATAGCTCCCAGGGTCGGTTTTTGGCCCCCCTTTATGTAAGGTGATTACTGTTGTTGATCTCCATTCTGCTAGTACAAATCCAGTTCTCAGGTTATGTTTAAAGAGAACAGCAAGTGGGTCAGCTAGGTCCTGTTTTACGTTGCTTAGTAAGCAATCTGGGATGTTATCTGGTCCCATTGAGGCCATGTTTTTGGCCTTGGACTGCACAGAAATGGCTTGATCTCTAGAGATACTAAGTAGAGAACTGGTGTCAGGTATGTATTGGGCTATAGTAAAAAACTAAATGTGAGTCAACCACCATGGTACACACCAAAAGAAGAAACAGTAAAATAAAATAAAACTTTTATTAAAACAAAAGTTTAGCGCTTTTGCAGGGTTGCCGCTTCATCAAACCATACAGAACAACAAAGAACATTTGATTAAATACAATTACTAGCCAATCATCAGTCTACATCAATTAAAGCAATCATGAACAACCAATCAAAATCACCACCTCCTAATCAGTGCGAGTTGAAGTGAAACCCCAGAATTAAGTCCAGGTAACCTGTGGGCTTGTAAGGAAATAATCCATTTTAATTCACACATTTCACTGTAGGTGATAAAGTCACGCCTTCTGACACTAGGTTTAAGTAACTGTAACACCCTAAACCTAAAAACAATATGCCCTGGATGGGACATAGCATGATTAGCTAATGCATTGGTTGATATAGTTCTACGAATATGGCCCAAATGTTAAAGTATACAGGTTGTCTCTACTTCAATACTTCTAGACCCATAGCACAAAAGTCTCTTAATGGACATACTGCTCCTAAAAACATTAGTAATAGAAAGGATATAGCTGCCCCCTATTTTTCATCTAGATCCACTATCTATCAGACTAAACAGCCCAGAGGCATGAAGGATGGTTCTAGTTTTTTTTTACATATTCCAGCAATGTTCAGCAATATTGTAATGTTATAAGGCAGAACTGGCCTATTTTGCTAGCTGACGGCAATATTGGGCAGATAGTTGGGACACATCCTTCTTTTGTTTTTAAGAACAGTATGCCCATTAAGAGGCTTTTGTGCTATGGGCCTCGAAGTATTGAAGTACAGACAACCTGTAAGAAAGGAATATTTCCATGCCATAATTACAAGGCTTGTTCTTCCATTTCTTGTAATGTTTGTTTCATTCATCCAGTTATAGGACGTCTTTTTTCCCCCTAGATTTACAGCCAGTTACAGGAGCAGCAATCTGGTATATTTGGCTACCTGCAGCTCCTGCTCTGGCATTTATGTTGGCAAGATGACTAGACGGCTAAGGAAACATATACTTGAACATTTGGGCCATATTCGTAGAAATATATCAACCAATGCATTAGCTAATCATGCTATTTCCCATCCAGGGCATATTGCTTTTAGGTTTAGGGTGTTCCAGTTACTTAGACCTAGTGTCAGAAGGGGTGACTTTAACACCTGCATTGAAATGTGTCAGTTAAAATTGATTACTTCCTTACAGGCCCATAGATTACCTGGTCTTAATTCTGGAGTTTCACTTCAACCCACCCTGATTAGGAGGCAGTGATTTTGATTGGTTGTTCATGATTGCTTTGATTGATGTAGACTGATGATTGGCTAGTAATTGTATTAAGTCAAATGTTCTTCCTTGCTCTGTATGGTCTGATGAAATGGCAACCAAGCAAAAGCGTTAACCTTTTGTTTTAATAAAGGTTTTATTTTATTTTACTGTTTCTTCTTTTGGTATGTACCATGGTGGTTGAATCACATTTTGTAGCCGCTGTGGTACAGCGGTATCGTTGTTGCCTCACAGCAAGAGGTTCTCCTGTTCGATTCATGGCTGGAGTGTCTTCTGTGTGGAATCTGCATGTCCTCCCTGCAGTTGAGTGGCCTCCGAAAGACATGCGTGAATGGGCATGCCTTCGCTGAAGGTTGGGCGTCGGGCTGGCTCAGCACCATAAAAAATCTACTGCCAATCATTAGCTGACCGGAGTTCCGCTGTGGCAACCCCTAACCGGGAAAAGCCGAAAAGACAAACAACAACTGTTTCATATTTGATTTGTGGGTCACCTTTAACAGTTGGCTTGCTTGTGTTTTTACTTTATGCATTGGGGTATGGCAGGTAGGGATAGAGGGGTGAAGTTTGCACCAAATCTGTCAGCTAGCAGGTTGGCAATTTCCTCCTGTATAGTATGAGTGGTACCATCTACTATGAATTCAGCACATAGCTAGGCATTCCCTTTTAGATTTCTTATGTAGTTAAAGAATGCCTTATGGTTGTCCCTGGCTAGGGGTGCTGTTTTAGATTCACAATTAGCTTTAGAGAGCTTTACAAGACTTCTAATTTGCTTGTTCAAACTGTGGAGGGAATTCTTCCTCTGCAGAGGCAGTTGCCTCATGTTCATGTACATCAGTTTCTTCCTTTTGTTATACAATCTGTTTATACTTGATGTCCACCAAGGTGGCCTGTTTTTTTTTGGGAGGGCCTGGTTTTAATATTGACAGGTACAGCCAAACCAGTAATGTTGCTAAGATGATTATACGGGGTATTTGTGCAAATATCTGCATAGGAGCCATTATTTCCTGTAATTGCAGGGGGTATAAAACTTTTTATATCATCACTCAGCAGGCTGTAGTTTGCTTTGGAGAAATTCCTTAGTTTTTTTCCTCCTTTGAGGGTGTGGGGTCCAACAGTTACTTTGAATGAGACTGAGTTATGGTCCAACCTTACTAGGGAGGGCATCATACAGGTGGCAGTGCAGTGACCACCCATGTTGGTGAGTACTATGTCAAGGATATTAGACCCCCCCCTTGTGGGGATGTAGACTATCTGTTTCGGAGCACTTCTATCGACAAAGTCCAGGAACCTCTGGGTGAGCATGTTTGAGCTACTGTATGGTACCCAGTTGATGAAGAGATAATTGAGATCTCCCATGACTAAGGTGTTGGACGGTACAGTATGGCAAGTGACTCCAATAAGTCCAGGTACGCATTGTGCTTTTCTTGTTTCATGGAAGGGGACCCATAGTTAGCAATGATGTGTAGGGTGTTTTGCCTATAGTTATTTGGGCATGGAGTAGTTCAAGAGAGTTGTACTGTATGACTAATCTCAAGGTGAACTTGGCTTTAATGAAGATGGATACACCTCCACCTTTTATTCTTTTCATGCTCATTCTGAGGTCTGAACGTGTGGATGTCATTGCAGCCTTGCACAACTGGGGTATTCTCTGCAGCCTTGAACCATGTTTCAGTGACTGCACATTCATCAGCATCTTCCAAGGTGAGGAGTGCTTCCAGGGAGTGCAGTTTCATGTTTAGACTTCTAGCATTAAGCAGCAGAACCTTGAGTTTGTCTTGAGTGGATTTTGCCATGTCAGAAATTTTGTTGTTTTGACATTGCCTAAAAAAGGCACTATAGGGGAGGCATGAACCTTAGCCAGTATCCAAAAGCTTAGGGAAGACAGGTGCAGACCATCTCTGGCGAAGCAGTGTGGCCTGTCAACCATGTTTTCCCAGGCTGACAAATACTGGATCCCCCTGGAATGACACCAGAAACTAAGACAATTGTTGAAGTCAATCATTTTTTGTTTATACTGTGGCATCATTCTGGGAGAGGGTAGAATGCTGCTTCATGCTAGGGTCATACCTACCTGGGACACATAATCTGAGAGTTCAGTCACGTCTCTCTTCACATAGTCCAGAGAGGTATGTCTCAAGTCATTCACCCCAACATGGACTATGACAGAGTCATAACAGTACTTGTTGTTGATTGATCTGATTGCACTCCTGTGAAACATGCTGCATATATGACAACTCTTTATCATCTTTTCAGTTGGACGTTCTTGGTCAGCACAAATAATATCTTGTACTCTTTCTTTACACTTCACAATTCCAAGGTGACTGTCCTGGCTTCTCTCTAGCATTTTGTCTTAAATGTGATCAGACATATTCTGTCTAATTCAATTGAACTTACACACAGTTAACCTCAACAAGATATGCACATTTGTATTTGCATCTCTACTTTCTTATTATCATCTGGCAAACTTGACATTAACATGTTTCTCAGCAGTTGTGCTTTTTTGTGCTAGTTTCTGCACTCTTCATAAACTCCTGCAGCCTTTCATCTGATATTGATATATACAGAATTATAATTACAGCTTCAAAATCTTTACTTAGCATTTGTTCCTTGTTTTCGTTCAGATACATTCTGCTCAGTTTATCGACAATCTGCATCTCTCTCTTGTTGGTTTATACACAGTTTTAAAGTGATTCTCCTGTGAAGCTAACATTATCTTTTGAAGACATAATGACACTTTATGTAGTAGCTTCAGAAAATGGTCTGCAATGGCTTATAATGTAGCTGCACACAGCTATGTCTCTCATACATAACTTATAGAAGTTTCCATAGTCTTACACAGCAGTTAAAAGCTCATATTCAATGAGAACATAGTCTGTTTGTGTCTCAGTTATGGACCTGGAACCATGTGCTTCTAGTTGCCTTCCTTGCCCCTCTTTCAGGCATGCTACTTCTATTCCAGACTGACTGGCATGTGCTTGCAGTGTAATAGACTTTGTCACAATCTATTAATGTGAAGCATTTCTTTTGTTCTTGATTTGACTGTTCCGCTATGTTTTTTTCAAGCAATGTTTTAGGGACAAATGCACTTATAATAAGTTTGGAATAAACTTGATAAATATTGGCTATTCCAAAGCATTTTAGCATTGCTTGGTTGTCTGATGGTATTTCCATTAGGGCTCCTGCACCCTGTTTCTCTTTATCAAGCTGCAGAACTTTACGTATCAAGACATAATCCATCTATCTGATACTATTTAAACATATCTTATATTTTACTTTGTTCATTTAGAGTGTGTGTATCACATATTCTAGCAACTTCCTCAATCTCTCATTATGCTCCAGTCTGATTTTACCCTAAACCATATATCATCAATAAGGTTCAAAACAACTTCAAGATCCTCAACCTGTACAATAGCTCTCTGAAAGACCTCAGGTACTAAAGGAATTCTAAATGACATTTTCAAGAGCTTGTACCTCCCTGGTGGTGTGTTGAATGTACACATCTTTGAAGTGCCTCGATCAAGTCTGATTTGTCTGACGCTCCAGCTAAAATCAAGCATGGAACAATATGTCATGTAAGGCATCATGGATACCATGACTTCAATAGTCTTAAACAGATAATGTCCCTTAAAATTACTCTGTTTAAATCTAATGAATGTATGTCAATTCCTACAGAGTCTGGTCTAACCACAGTGGCCATACTGCTGGGCTGTGAAATTGGCTCCAATTCTCCTGCTATCATTACCAGCTGTTACCATCTGTTCCTCATGCATCTTACCTTGTTCAGTTCTTTGCCTTACTTCATCTGGAATTCATCCCAGTCCTCATGCGACTTAAGAAATCTTTGGATTTAGTTTAATGCTATCTTGACCTGAAAGATTCATGGCCAAATCAGCACAGATTTCACAAATATCACATTTACCATCAGACAACTTTTTCATGGCTTGCATAAGCCTTTGCTTTGGCTGCATTGGCTTTTATGTCATCATTATTTTCCTGCAATCAATCACTTGATGACTACCCTATTCATAACTTCACAACTACACAAATCATCTGCTCTGAAAACAAAAAAACGTGTAGCTCCAGTGGACATTAAAAAGACTAATAACCACAGAAAACATGCCCAAAGTCTGAACACAAAAGGTGAACAATTCTGTTACACATAATAAACTGAAAGTAGTTACAACAGTTAACAGGACTTCATCAGAACCAAATAAACTCTAAGAGCATCCAGTTCTTTAAAAACAGTGCTTAGATCATATGAGGAATGTGAGGTCCCCACTCTGGGCCAGTAATCAAGGAGCCTGAATCCTCACCACTGACACTGGAGAGGGACATTGACTTGGAATACAAATCGATACACTCAGTATTTCCAGATGCAGACCTCTCTGCATCAGCACAATTTACCTTAAGATCACACAGGGAACACACTCAGCCCAGAGTCTGGGTTTCTCTACCTAACTCACTGCAGGTCCCCAGTAAGACTTCCCACTGGCACAGTTGTAGGGTTAGGTCCTCAACCGAATGTCAAAGCCAAGTCCTGCAGCAGCCTTGCTGTGAAATTAGTGGTTTGTGTCCCTGACCCAAGTAGCTGACACACACACTCTCTTTGAGATTTAATTTTCACACACACACACACACACACACACACACACACACACACACACACACACACACACACACTCTCTCTTTGAGATTTAATTTTCATACACACACACACACACACACACACACACACACACACACACACACATGGAAAAGGCTAGCACAGAGATTTACTAGCTATGTCACCTTCTGTCCAGACTATAAAGTAAAGTTTCCCTGCCATCAGTCAGTTACTATAAGGGTCTTAAAAGGGTATCCAATTATACTGAGTGAAGTTAATATTAATATAAATGGTAATGTTGACCAAACAGCAAGGCTTTTGGGAGTGGCCAGAGTTATCACCAAATAAATATATACAAATACTCTGAAAGCTTACATATTTTCTAAAAAAAAGGACCAGCCACAATGAAACATTTAAATATATTTAATAATAAATAATAAATGAACAATGATAAAAGAACAAGAACATAGTAAATATCTATTTACAGTAAACACCAGAGTTTCAGACACAGGAAATATTAAAAATAACACATCTGGAAAGATTCACATAGTTACAGAAAAACAATACTTAACTATTCTCACTATATTTCCCTAACTGATTTAGAGAATTACTATCCATGGTCACTTACTAGTGCAAGCAAGATGAAGTGGGTGAGTGGTCCTTGTTGTCAGATCCAAGACAAAATACAGAATGCTGAGAGCAATCACCTATTAATATCTAAATATTATTTCTGGCTTTCTGAATGACATCACACACATCTGGTCATCTAACACTGTTTCCGGCATTATCCCACATCACATCAAACTGTCAGGATTTTTACACCTATATGCCTATAATACACACACAAGAACATTTTTCAGGTCTGGTGCAGCTTCTGGAAGTCAGAAAACCATAAAACACGTCCCTTTTCCTACAGGAGCTACAAACAATTCTGTAGCACAGATGTTGTATCTCTGGCTCCATTCAGAACTGCAAGATAGCATCTTTATGACTTAACTCAAAAAGTAATTTAATTTCAGATATATATTAAAGTTGGTTGGACTGAGATTAACCTCTTCTCTTCCAGTATTCTCTGTTAAAACATATACATTTAATTCAGTTACAATAATGTATGTACATTTCTTTTCTTTCCAACAGGGCACATTGCTTATACATTTTAACACCAACAGGTTCACAAATACATTTTTCAACATAAGCATCTGTACAAATCAGTTTGATATACAAATGACCTTCACAAACAGCAGCCAAGTAGCACAAACAGTCAAAATCAGCAAAATATATCCACAGGCTCCCAGATAAATAAACAAATTGTTTAATGCAAGAAGAACAAAATAAAATCTTCAGTAAGCGCTTTCGTCTTCTGACTCCTTTATAAAGACTTCTTCAGACTGAAGTAAACAGCAAAATTCATGTTTAAATATCTTAAAAACCATCACCTGACATAACATAACATGACCTTACTAAAAACACATGTTCCTAGTGCTTTAAAGGGTTAAAGCACTAGGAACATATGTTTTTAGTAAGGTTATGTCAGGTGATGGTTTTTAAGATATTTAAACATGAATTTTGCTGTTTACTTCAGTCTGACAAAGTCTTTGTAAAGGAGTCAGAAAATGAAAGTGCTTACTGAAGTTTTTATTTTGCTCTTGTGAATTAAACCATTTGTTTATTCATCTGGGAGCCTGTGGATATATTTTTGCTGATTTTGACTGTTTGTGTTACTTGGCTGCTGTTTGTGAAGATTTATCTAGTTGTTGCAGCTGGTTCCCTATGGATAACTTTGGTAATTTTGGCTCTAACTTTACTACAGTAACAACAGGATGTGTACTGAATGACACACTGATGGGCTCATTTATAACCAGCAATGAAGTAACTTCCAATAAGTTAAGTACCAGCTTATTGTCAAGTGATGAAGTGTTAAAGAACTGTTTGGCATTTCCTGATAATCATTTTAACAACAAAAATATGAATGAACAAGAAGGATATAATGAACGCTGTGTGAATCATAATGAGATGTTTTCAAAGCTAGAAAAAAACAATACAGTTAAACACCTACAGTGGGACAAAATTTACTTTGAAAACAATTTAAAAGTTCAGAAAATCCCGAAGGGACTCAGAATTTTAAAATTGCCAGCAGGTGAAAATCTACCAAAAGAGTTGGTAGATAAATGGTTACAAATAGACCAGACAGTGGGTATTCAATATATGGAATTGCTACACAGTTACAATAACACTAAGATGAAAGAACTAACCGAAAATGTTCGGGCAATTTTCAATATGTTAAAAGAAAATACCTCTGATGTGAACTTTAACAACAAAATGCACTTTATCCATGAAAATCTGGATAAACTGAATAAAACAGTAGCAGAAAAATAAAAAAGTATGAGAGGGATCGTGTTGAATATGCAGGGGGAGTGGCCTCTGCATATGGTTTACAGCTACAAGGAAATGTGTGGCCAGAAGAAATGATGCAAGATGCCAATGTTGGGGCTAAAGAGTCAAGCATGGTGAGGCGCTCTGAACGACTGCAAACTAAAAAATCTAACAAACCTGGAGAAAATGAAAGTAATGCTGGAACTACAAATATAAGTGGGTCGCTAACCCAGTCGAGTTCACAATGAGGAAATACAATAATTATTAATGAAAATGGAGGACAAGAGAAAGCGGTGGAGAGCACATCTAAACAACTGATTTATTCTAACAAAAATCAAGTTGTGGAAGTTTACCAGAGGGTGAATGGTGAAATTAGATCATGGGCCCAAGTGACCTCAAGCAATGCAAATGGAAATATAAATGCCAATAATTATAAGAAGCCAACAAAAAACAACTTTGTGAAGAAAGGGCCGAAATGGAAGTACAGGAACCAAAGGAATGCATATCGGAGAACATAGGTACTGAAGATGTTATTATTATTAATTTGTCTGGTTATACATTAAATAATGAAGAATGTAAGGTGCTGAGTAGCGGCTGGAATTTTGTACCAGCCCAAAAAGCTGACAAATTATGAACTATTAATGATCTCAGAGACTGTGAGACTTTTAAATTTTGATATATTGTTTAATAGAAATGACAATGCTGAAAGTAATGATGTCTGTTATAGACCTAGTAGTTTTAATCCACCCTTGCATAAGGATTTAGAAATGTTCTTAAATATTTGTGAAACGCAAATTATTGAAATTTTAGATAGAAAAGCTGAATTTAAATTTTATAATTTAACTAGACATGAAAAAGTAGTGTTTGATAATATGATGAACAACAATCACATTTTATTTTTCAAATCTGGGAGGATCACTTGTTGTATTAGATAGAAGTGTATATGAAGCTAAGATGAAATTGCTGTTAACAGATGATAAGTGTTACAAAAAGATAACCATGCAAGATGTGAAAAGAGGGTATAGATTTATTGACTCATATAGAAGAATGGTATAATGCTGGTAGAATAGATGAAAACATAAGGAATAGTCTAGTAAATACTAACCCTAAAATAAGAAAAATATATGGAATACCCAAAGTTCATAAGGACCTGGAAGAACCCATACTTAGGCCAATAGTGACTAGTAAGAACAGCAAAACAGAAGGTATGTCTGTATTTGTAGATAAGTTCTTACAAAAAATTATCCCACATACCTCTACGTATATTAGCAATAGTTTCAACTTGCTAGAAAAAATTGAGAAAATAGCAGTAAATGAAAAAGATTTGCTTGTAACGTTTGATATTAAATCCTTGTACACTATGATACCGAATGATGAAGGAATGGAAATTGAAAGGATGGAATTATTGCATTCTCAAATGTATTCAACAAACATGGTTGGATTATTAATAGAAATTATAGATATTGTATTAAACTATAACTACATCTCATTTTATGATGAGATTTATGTACAAGTTAATGGTGTAGCTATGGGGGCAGCTTTGGCCCCCAGTTATGCAAATGGGTGGGAGGTTGGTGGAATGGTTAATGTGTTTACCTTACAGGCAGAAGGTGCAGGGTTTGATTCTCACATGGGATAATTGGCTAGGCTTAAAAAATGGCTCACAAGGGCACTTAGCCTAGTACTAATCTTTGAACCTATGAACCTAAATTTATTTATGCATGGATGGGAAACCATTCATGTGTTACAAAGCAAATATAAAAATAGCATAAAAATGTTTTTTAGATTGATTGATGGTGTACTATTAATATGGAGAGGTACGTATGAGGAACTAGAAGAATTCTTGGTATATATAAACAATGTGTGAACATACTTAAAATTTACTCATCATATTAGTGATAAAGAAATCAATTTTTTAGATTTGTTTTTGTATAAAAAGAATAACAAATTAGTATCTAGAATTTATAAAAAAGGAGGTAAAGAACAATATGTATCTGCACTTATCTAGTATGCATCCTAAAAACACTAAGCTAAATATAATAAAGGGGCAACTGTCTAGAGAAAGTGGGCTTACAAACAGTGAAGATGAGTTTTTAGAAGAAGCTAGTTCCTTTTGTAATAGAGTTAGAAAACAAGGGTACCCAGAATATGAAGTAAATAAATTATTAGAAGAAAGAATAGAGATGAGGGGAAAATACCAGATAGAAAAGAAAAAATCCCTTATAAAAGAAAAACTTCTATGACCATTCAAAATAGCATAGATTCATTACCTATAAAAAATGTGATAAAAAAAAGCTGGGGACTACTAAGAATTAATGAAATAATGATGTGTTTAGAAAAGTAAGTAACAATCCTCTATTTGTAAAAAGAAAAGGAAAAAACATTAAAAATTATTTTCAGGGAAAATTGAATAAGCCAAATGAAAGAAGTAACAGAAAATGTGGGATGATTAAATGTTATAATTGTAATATGTGCACTTAGATTTTTACAGAAGGAAATGAAATAGAAATAGGGGGTATAAAAGTTAAAATTCCAGGACAATTTAGTTGTAAGTCTAAAAATGTTGTTTACTTATGTTTCTGTAGTCAATGCAAATCCTATTATGTTGGAAGGACCACTCGAGAATTAAACAGAATATGAGCATAAATATGGCATTCAGTCCGGTGATGAGAGGAATGCATTATGTAAACACTATAAAACAAACAAATGTAAGGTAGACTTTAAATTTATAGTACTTGATACAGTATCCATTGAAGCAAATTTTATTAATATTGAAGAAGAACTAGGGTGGTTAGAATACTGCTGGCAAGTAAGGCTAAATTCCTGCTTTCCACCAGGACTAAACAATAGAGAAGAATTTGTCAGCTATTTGAAAAGGAAAGGGTTAAAGCACTAGGAACATGTGTTTTTAGTCAGGTCATGTGTTGTTATGTCAGGTGATGTTTTTTAAGATATTTAAACATGAATTTTGCTGTTTTCTTTAGTTTGAAGAAGACTTTGTAAAGGAGTCAGAAGATGAAAGCACTTACTGAAGCTTTTATTTTGTTCTTGTTGCATTAAACCATTTGTTTATTCATCTGGAAGCCTGTGGATATATTTTTGTTGATATACAAATGACATATAATTCTTCACAAAATTCCAGCTAGCTGTGCTGGCCTATGTTATATATCCACTACCCTACTTCTCCTGGCAATGCTGGCAGTACCTCCTATCATCACAATGAATAATAACCAATCGGAATGTAAATTCATTAAAAACTACCTAAACTTAATCAGTTCACCTGAAGCATATTAATGGGAAATTAATTAAAATCACTGAATGTATGCAAAGCAAAACCTACAAACAAATAAGAAACAAGACAAAGCGTGAAATGTACTCATGAGAAGACAAAGTAGTGCAATGTGTATTCATTCCAAAAATTGATTGCTTAAATCTTATTCACCCTCAACTTAAAATTATTAGAAATACAAATCACATTGTTGAAGCCCGGTGGTGCAGAAGCATTGGTATTAAGTTGCCACATTGTTTCTCTGTGGCCCAAAAGTGCTCTATAATCACCTCAGATATATTTACCTTCTCCAAAATAGAAAATACAAAACAATTGGAGTTAAACAATTCACTAGAATGTTTAATTAACACTTTCTTGGAATCTAATTTACTGATACAATAACAGTGCATAGGGATTCTTGGTCTTACCTCTATAAAAAGAGGAGAGTGTTACACAGGTCACCAGGTAAACCACATTCGATGTGGAACAGTTATACCTCCCTGTTTTACCCAACTTAAAATATTTTTGTACAATCGCCCACCCCTGTGGTATTAATGTATTGGTACTGACTTCAGGCAACAGATTTCCCTGTGGGCATTGAACTTGTTGCCCCAAACACTATTAATCTTTCTACAATGTTTTTAATGTTAGGCATCCTGCTGTATATAACCATCAGGCCTGTGATGATCAAATCAAGGGGGATGTCAAGGTATTAAAAGATTTTCCATTGTTTCCTCAACCAACCCACCCCAACCCCATGAAGTTGCTATTACCTGAATAGGGAGTGAGAAAATGAGTAACCAGAAAATGGTTTCCATCATCAGAGCAGAATCCAACTTCCATTGTCACCCGTTATTGGTACTGCAAACCCCCCCATGTAGAATGGGACCAAAATCTGTGTTTCTCCTGGAACAAACATCTTTCACAATTTCAAACAAAAATGTTTTTGCATATCCCTTCTCCAGAAACATGTCCACTACAACTTGTACTTCTGTGTGAAACTGAGCATCATCTAAGGTCAACCTACAGAGCATAATAAGTTGACTTTTCACAAGCTCACATTTAGTGTGCAAATGGTGGTAAGTTGAAAAATGGTACAATGTGTATATTTATGACAAATTCTAGCCTTAATGTCAGTCAAAATATCTGAAAAAAATGATAGATTCATTCTTCAATACATATTTAAATTTAAAGAAATCTGTGATGTTTTCCAAGTAATTGACAAACTGCAAAAACTGATCATGGTTTCCCTCCCAAATAGGTACCTTAAGTACTCAGAACACAAACTATACAAAGAGTGCATTAATATATAATACCTTTCCCAGTAGTGTAAAACCAAATTGGTGTATATTGGAAAGCACACAGCTCCCATAGCCACCCCTCTTTTCTGGTGAACACCCACCATCAAAATGCACAAAATTATTAGTTAAAGCAATCTCCATAAAGTCCATTATCACCCTTACATCTATAGTATTAAGCTTGTCATTCACAAGAAACATTTCACCAAACCATTCTAATCCAATCTTGTGTGGTATAACAGAAAACAGAGTAACTATATCTAGTGTTACAAAAATGCTGTTCTTGTTAACTGTGATGTCCTTGAGCCTCTTTAAAAAATTCCATTAGTCTTTCAAAATACAAAATGTGTCTAATAAACAATTTCCAGTCAATGAACTTTGCTATGGGTTCAGTTTTTGAACCACGGGCAGAAACCATTGAGTACGATATGGGGAGGGGGTCTGAAAAATATGAGTGCACTTTGGATATCACAAAAATAGTGAGAATTAATGGAAACTCAACTTTCAGAAAAGCATAAATAGAATTGTCAATAACTCTGTTCCAATGTAATACCTGCAATAATACATCGATTCTGTGATAGGATACCATTGCCTCATCCTTGGAAGAGTAATAGTATGCAAAATAATCATTTAAAATAGTTTACATCATGTTAGAATTGTCAGCAACATCCATACAAACAAGACCACCCCCTTTATCAGGTTTCATCAATCTAACAGTTCTGTCCCATTGGATTTGTTTAATGAGCTCTATCTCTACCAAATTCAAAGTGTAGTACTTTTTAGTCTTGTCCAGTTTTGGGAATGCAGCCCAAAAGTCGTTTTCTCATAACCTTTCAAACAAGAAAAGTGATAGATGCAAGACACCTCTCCTTCTAAGCCAATTTAATATCGGACCCCCTCTGCTGACAGTTTCCTAACATCAAATCCAGGTTGAAACCATGGATGTATATTTTAAATTCAGTCAAGGTTGATGCTAAGTCAGTCAAACTGCCTGGTACAAAATTGAACCCCTTAATGAATAAGTCATGAAAGGTGAAGTCTCTGTCAAAGGAAATATAGTTACAAATCTTAAAATTCTGATAAGTTGAAACAGTATCCGTGCCATGTACACATCAATCTTCTGCTCTGTGAATATGAATTACACTGTTCATGATTGTCAGAACACTTATCTTCACAAGCATGTGGATCAGATTATACTTGACTATGTAAACATTTAGCTCCACAGATATGTCAGTGCTTGCCATCATTGTCTGCATTTAGCCGACTGGCACACTGAGGCTACATCTACACTTTGTGCATCTACTTTTATGTCCCCATGTGTTTAACTCCATTGTCCCATGAATGACCACATGTTCTGATTCATCCTCAACAAAGTGTAGTTTTCTCTCCTGGCCAGGGGATTTTGAGTGTGTGGCTTTCATGCTTCAGGAGATGAGAGCTTGTGATTTCCTGTTTTTATTAATCCCTAATAATGTGTTTTCACTGGTAATTCAATGCTCAGATAAGTTTGTGTACCCCACTGTGTCTTTAAATTGGCTCTCCCATAAGACATTGGGAGTGGAGAATGGCTGTGCATGTTGAGCATAATGCAGATATATATCATTATGTCATTGTGTGACCAGTGTGGCAGGTGTTGACTGGTGGGGCTGTAGTGGTATAGACATTTAGAAGCAAAACTGGATTGTATAAGTTTATATTTATTTTATATGGGTTTATATTAAATCATTGAACGCTTAGAAAAATGAACGATGATTTATCGACCCCATGTAAGCGAAAGCTTACAAACTCGAACGCTTAGAACAGCGATTTTTTTCCAAGGGAAAAAAATTGCTGTTCCAAAAAAAAAAAAAAAAATACACTTAAAACATAACATAAAGTGGGGGGCTTTGCCCCCCTCACTTAAATATACCAACTCTGAGATCGCACTACAGTGACGTTAATGGCAAAGTAATGGATGCGGCCAAGCGATTTCTTTCCCAGGGAAAGAAATCGCTTATATGCCGCTTCATCATTTTGCCTTTTCGTCTTTTCAAGTTCGACCAAGATGCATTCGAAAGAATGCATCTTCGGTCATCTAATAGGAGCCCATTTTATCTACATTGCCCTGCTGTAAATCTATGAGTCTGTTTCCAACTGAAATATATTTGTAGACTGATTGAGTATTATGCTATCACATCCACAGTTACTAAATTAGTATTGCACCCTGATGTTTAGCTAGTAATTTATTCTAAGTCACTTAACAAGAGTTTTTATTTATTTATGTATGTATGTATGTACTTATGTATGTTTTAAGTTCTGCCTAAAGTAGGCTGCTTATCAAAAAAGTCAGGAATGCAGTATTATGCTTTACTCCATCTATTGCACTGCATATATCTTGCTTATGATATAACAGGTTTAATTGCTTGGAGATTGAACTGCTATCTAAATTCAAAAAGCTGCTGTTTTTATTTGAACATGAACTCTGATTTATCAAACACTAAGATTCGAAACTGCCTTCAGTTTTATAAGGGTCCCAAATTAGGGTGAATTCATAATTAAGGCTAATTGTCTCAGGCCATATTTGAAGTCTTTGATCCACCTCATCCACTTGCTTCTGTTCTTTCTTATTTTTAACCAGAGATATTTGAGTAATTATGTATGTGTTTCACTTTATTACAATGTGATGTGCATGTGGACAAGTTTGCAGTCCTATGCCTAAATTCATTAATGGATGAAGGGTGGCTTTATTTATTTAGAGGTTGTTTTTAAACCTGCAAAATGGTTTTATTAAGGAAGTCTGCATGCTACCTTCTCAATGTAAGCATGGTGAGAACGTAGAAGCCCAATTAGCTGTAATAAGATGGACAATAACGAAGTCAAGTGGTCTTCCATAAGTGGTTTTAGTCATTAACAAAGAGGTAATAGAAGCCCAAATAGGACTTTAGATCCCAAATAGAAAGTTACTTTTTAACAGATATTGGACCTCAGACTGCATATTTATGCAAGTGAAATGAATGCCCCGTTACAACTGACGCAAAAAAGTAGGAGAGCACAGCAGTGGTACAAATTTTAATGATTCAAAAAAGTTGATTTTAGATGCCAAGATCTCAAAACATCACATAGTGGGGACAACGCCTTTGTGTTGCATCATCCTTCCTCCTCCTGTCTTTCAGGTACCCTCACTGAATCACTTTATAAATAAGACACCAAAACAAAAAGGATATTTACTCAAGTGGTCAGTACAGACATGAATCCAGATAGTTCTGACTGCACAATCGTTAGGACAATGAACAGAGGTATGATGAGCAGTGGAGCTACACTTCTGTTGATAGAGTTAGAACCTCTACTTGTAAAGGCTCCCTGGGGCAGAAACAGATAATATTACTGCTTGCAGGCTCAGTGGCAAAACTCTTATCCATACATGTGAATGCCCTTGGGACAGAGGAGATAACTGTTTCAAGTCTTTTTGGCTTGAAAATTGTTGATGTGCAGGAAATATTCTCCAGGCTGCTGAACAAATATATGAATACATGCTTAGTGATTAAAGTATGTCACTCTTAAGCATATTCTAAATGTACTTAAGAAAATTACTGAAATATGCAAACTTAGAAAGGTAAACCTAATCTGGAAAGAAATGATGCCTTCTCACAGATTAACATATTACAAATACACAAGGGGCCATCTGTTTAGTAAGAGACTATGGTGATTCTATTTTGCCAAGAAAGAAAACATTGCAATAGTGTGGGAAGAAACAGATAATTATATCAGTCTTTTCCTCCGAGGATGAACTTCATGTTAATTTCCCAGTGGGGGCAATTTTTAAATCAAAGGTTAAATCCTCGTACTGGTGGGTTATTTAGTGAAACACATCTGCCTCTGACAGTAACCTATGCATAAACAAACCTTATAATTTTGTAAAAAATTCATCAAGTCAATGCTTGCAATATTGTGAATGGACATGGCAAACTGGAAAAGCTTATTGCTCTAAAATCTATAGCATTATTGTCACTACCGAAGCAAAAAATTCTAGAAATATGCATTTCAAAAACTTCCAGGATTTGCATGTTTAACACCATTAATGAAAGATAGACATATCGGTGTGTTCTTACACACATATATCGAGGGCAATTTGATAATTATAGATGCAGAAACTGAAATATTAGTGATTAGTGTAAGAAATCTGCTTATTATCCCTAAACTAATACCAACATTATGTTATTCTCCAGGTGTGAACAGTGAAGTATGGTGCACAGTTTTAACACATTATCACAATATCTGACTGATGCTCCATTATTATTGGGTGATGTCAATTTCCTCAAACATAAATTAGAGTGCTTATACCAGTCACCTGCCTTGTGTACAGTCTTTCATAAAATGATAGTGATAAAGAAGTATTTCCACTTGATAGATGTCCCAAAAAAGGTTTCATGTTTGTGAACAGAATGGAATATTATAGCAATAACCCACGCCTGGGTGTGGGTAATGCTGGATTTACCCACGGTTGGCATGGTTTGGTCCCGAGGGCGAAGCCCGAGGAACCAAACAAAGACAACCGTGGGTAAATCCAGCATTACCCACACCCAGAAGTGGTTATTGTTATCTAATGCCATTATTTAAGAAAAGAAATAATTACTTTTCTTAAATAATGGCATTGTATAATGCCTCTTTGCTGCCCTTCCGCACCTGTCTGGTGTTCCGCGGCAGTTCTGATGTACTGCGCATGCCTACGCAGTACATCAGAGCTGTGGGCAAAAGCAACGGAGAACGCAAGTTCTCCGTTGCTTTTTACTGTCTCGCTATGTTAAATGGGTTTAACATAGCGAGACAGCTTTAAAATAAGCAACGGAGATCTCCGTTGCTTATTTTAAAGCTGTCTCGCTATGTTAAACTCATTTAACATAGCGAGACAAGTTTAAAAAAAGCAACGGAGATCGCAAGATCTCCGTTGCTTTTTTACACACTGTGTCGCTATGTTAAAGGAGTTTAACATAGCGAGACAGCTTTAAAAAAAGCAACGGAGATCTCCGTTGCTTTTTTAAATCTGTGTCGCTATGTTAAACTCTTTTAACATAGTGAGACAGTGTTTTATACTAACGGAAAAAGTCCGGGCGACCGGACCTTTTTCCGTTAGTATATTGAGGGATTTACCACGGGCACGCTGGTTGGGCTGGCCAATCAGCGTGCACGTTTTTAGGGTAGGCATTGTATAATAAACAATATCAGACCTAAAGAACCTCTTAGAACATAAAATCATATTATCATTACTTTTGAGCTGTTGTGCAACCTGTCATATGTTGACCTGTAACATTATCTGATTATAGTAAAGTCAAAATTCAGTCTAGTAAAATCTATTGAGTCTGTAGACTGGAATATATCTAAAACATATTGGTGGTATTTGTTGTAGTAAGATTGACAACTACTGTACAATCCCTTTAAAGAAGCTTATTACACTTAAATACACTACTAGTAGTCATTCCTGGAGGAATAAATCAATAGATAAGCTTATAAAGATAACCCATTCCTACAGGAATAAATCAGTATATAAGCTTATAGAGATAAGTGACATATTTTCAGAATGTATAAGCAATGATCACTACTGTTTATAAACAGAAGTTGAATCACACTTCATGGATATTAAAAGGCATATTATTCACTCTACTGGTAAGTACAAACAGAAATGTGTCAGATACCCAGATAATAAAAAATCATTCTTTAAATAAGTGAGCATTAAGGCAAAAGTCAGTAATGCTGTTGATTCTTTGTCATTTCACTGTATGTCTGCATATTAACCACAAAAAAACAGATTCATTTTTAACAGATTCATTGTATCACATGATTGGCATAATGGCTGAGGGCTTTGCTTCCCATGCACAAAGTGCAACCCTGACCTCTGGCTAATGCTTAGTTTACATGATCTTCTGTTCCTCCCACCTAAAAAAAAACAACAAACACATTCGGAGGTTTTATCTCAGACCTACCTAAAATTGAATGGAATCATTGGCAAAGGTGCTGCCTATAAAGGAAACAGTTGTGTAGACAACAGATTTAGACATCAACTGTTATGTGCAGTATATGTGGCGACCATAGATCATTGACTGAGTGCAGTGTCAGAAAGTGTCCAGTTTCACACCTTGGGTTACCTGGAATAGCTCTGTTGAGTGAAACCTGGATGTAAACCAATCAACCTGCCAAGCATGTGAGTACAGTAGTGAGAAAATTATTCTGTCGTGCAACCTATAAATAAAGATATAGCATCTAGGCCCAAGGGAGTCATTGTTTCACTGTATTCTGAATTCATCAGACCTATCATTGAGCACAGTGCCCCCTTTGCTATGTACCTAACTAGGCACATCCAACAATTAGAACATCCACAGAAGTTCCTCCCTAAAAGAATACAGGGAGTAAGTAACATGTCCTATGCATACCATCTCAAAGCCCAGTTTCTGTATTCAGTCTCCCACAGGTTGTTGAGGGGAGATCTATACCTGACATACAAGGCATTATCAGACCCTGCCCTGATGGACCTCCTGCATATCCGCAAAACAAACAGCACCATAATTACCCATTCTAAAGACTTAAACCTTGTCTTCATAGAATAAATAGGACCTGCTGGAGAGACAAGTATATATCACAGAGACTACCCCTTTTCTGGAACAGGCTCCCCATCCATGTGAAACAGAGTTCCTCCCTAACCCAGTTCAAATGTAACTTGGGAAATTGGATGGGGAACAGGAAATTCATCACTGGCTTGGCACCTATGTCTCTAATGGACATAGGCAGCCTATAAATGGTTCATCTCCCAGGCCTCTGCTTGTAAACATTTCATCTTCCAAGCCCCTGCTTACAATTGTCAAGTGTACAAGAACCTGTCAGAGATTTGAGATCCATGACTAGGCTTAAAAAGGCCCTTGTGATTTTTAGCAAAGTAAATACCTATAAACCTATGAACGAAGGATTATTACACTTACTATAGGCTCAGTGACAGGCTGGAGCTTGGAAGTGGATGACATGATGGTCAAGAGAAGGCTGGACACGCTCTCTGTCCAGGTAAAAAGATGGAAGGGCAGTGCATAAAACCCACTTGGCTTCAGAAAATCCAGACTCTACTACTCAATAGAAGGACAGGTTAGAAATGGTGTGGGAATTGTGATGAAGAGGGTTCTGAAGACAGTGAGGGATGTCATTAGAATTAGTGATAGACTCATGGCAATCAGATTCTAATGTAATAATAGGGCAATGTCCATAATGGAGGACTTGAATGCTCATATAAGGAAAGACAGAACAGTATACAACAACCTCTTGATTATCATGGGTGGGGCAATAGGAATTAAGAAGAAGAGGCCATTCTAGACTTCTATTAAGCAAATGGCTCGCTGGTGGCCAACAAATGACTTAGCAGGAGAGACAGTCACAAGATTACATACAACAGTGGCCAATATGCATCACAGAAAGAAGTCCTCCTAGTAAAGAAAGGGCATTTGGATAGAATCAGAGACTGCAAATGCATCCCCAGTGAAACAGATGGCTCACAGTATAAGCAAAATTGGAAAAATTCATCCATATTTAGTGGTCACAGAAGCCTCTATCATTAACAGAGTGGAGACTAGGCAGAAAAAAATGAAAGTTGACTATAATGAAAGCACAAGTGTTCAAGAAATACTCAGGGCTTTAGCACCTCAGAAAGAAATGAAAATAGCCTGAGTTGAAGGGTGGCAGCATCTCAAAATTGTGTTTGTGAAGACTGCGGAAGAGAAATGTGGCCTAGCCAGGTATAAAAATAAGGTACATAAAGAAAGAGGAATGCACAAGTCTTTGAAGTTATCGAAAGAAAAAAGAAGAAGCACATAAAAAATGGGAGACAGAAGAGATGAGCAACGCTAAGAAGGAATACTGGCTGTCTAAGAAAAAGGCTAAGAAACCAATTGCAATAGCAAAGAACTAAGCATCAGAGGCACTTTATCAGGTAACAAGACAAAGACAGAAAATTAAAGACAATAGTCATCAGACACCCTTCATAAGAGATGCCAGCAACAACCTGCTCACCACTTCATAATATATCAAAGGCAGATGGAAGGAGTATTTCTAGCAGTTTCTGAATAAAGACAACCCCACAGATGCTGAATTGCCCCAGACATAGCACAGAATGAATGAGAAAGAAGAATGCACTCTAGAAGAAGTCAGAACAGCACTAAGGAAAATGAAGTCAGGAGAAGTAGCAGGATCAGATGAGATCATGGCAGAAACGATCAAGATGTTGACTGAGTTAGAGGAGGAATAGCACCAGAGCAGTATGGAGAGAAAGGTGTATCCACATGATGGGAGATAGGCATTCTAGTGCCATTGTAAAAGAACAAAGGGGGCATTCACAAATGTCAGCAGTACTGAGGTATCAAACTCCTGTTGCATTGTAGGAAGATACTGGGGAGCGTGACTTATAAATTAATATTCAGAATAGTAGAAAGTAAGATGGGAGGTGAGCAATTCTGATTCATAGCAGGATGCAACACAGCTAGCCCAATGTTTGTAGTGACACAGATAGTTGAGAAGAAGCTAGAGATGAGGAAAAAGTTCATCTGAGCATTCCTAGACTTGGAGAAACCATATGACAAAGTTCCAAGAAAGATAATTTGGGTAGTCCTGCCATGGTTCGGTAGCACTGATAGAATTAATGCAGGCTATGTACAAGGACCCAAGATGCAAATGTAAATAGCATTCAGACTCACAGCAGGGTTTGCAGTGGGAGTGGTGTATATCGGAGTTCACTGGTAGATGATGGACTATGTTAGCAAGCAGGTTGGAGGGACAGATTAACACAGTTGATGTATGCAGGTGATGTGGTATTAGAAGTGAATTCTAAACACTAACTGCAGCAAATGATAGGGGAATTCAAATGCAAAACTGAGGATAAATGTAAAGAAATTAACTACAGACAAAACAGTTGACATGGCAACAAGTGGGGGAGAAGCCAGAAGAAGCTAAAGTACAGAAGGGAAAATGTGGAGCAGGTTAATGGCTTCAAGTATCTGGGAACGGTGGTTGACGGGAATGGAAGTCTGAATGAGGAGGCCAAAGCTAGACTCAGAGCATCTGCAGCAAAGTGGTACAGAGTGCCAGAGGTAGTGTGTGACAGAAGAATGCCAAAGAAGCTGAAATGTAAAGTGCCCAAAATAATGGTGTTACCAGTACTACTGTATGGTACAGAAACCTGACTGGTAAAAGCAGAACAGTTGGGAAGTTAGAAGTTATGGAGATGAAGTGCTTAAGATGGGTGGTAGGATATGCACCATGGGACAGATGAATAAATGAGTACATAAAGCAGGAGCCAAAATAGCTCCAACTGCAGAGAAGATCAAAGAAAACAGATACATGTGCAGGAAAGCAAAAGATGGCCCAGTGAAGAAGATTTTGCGAGAGACAAAAAGAATGTAAGAGGAAAACAAGACATCCAGCAAAGAGATAAATTGATGGATTGAATGAAAGAAGACCTGTGACAGTCAGTCATGACTGCCAAAGAAGGTAAGATAGTAGTACTGAACTGAGAGAGATGGTGACAGTTGAAAGGACACTCCATTACCGTGCAGAAAATGGAAAAAAAGAAGGTAGGTAGATAATGATGGTGATGTCTTCTTTCAAGTATCATATCTATCACAGATATCGAGTCCTATACATTTTAGGAATTATCCAATGAGGTGTACCTACACAACAGTCATGATGTTGTCCATAATGCTCTGAGTAAAGTGACAGTGCCCTGTGGAATGACACCTGATGAACTTTCAAGAAGTATCATTTGTAGGACTAAGGGTGCACTCGTGTCTCCTTCACTTCATTAACACCAGCACGGTGCTGATTACTCTGTGATGTTCATCAAGTCTGTAAATCTAGTTAGGTGGCTGCCTCATCCTACTGATAGCACTTGAAAGGTAGACCACACATGGTACTTTTGTGTCACTGTAACCTAACCAGTGGACTGAGTCTATGGTGTTAACGATGAAAAATGTGAGAAAATGACTTCACCTGAAAAAAAATGCAAAATGATACATTTCTTGTTCACATTTAATATTTGTCCTGTATTTTAGTTCTAGGTAATTGCAATCCAGCCTGCTGACATTCAGGGAGATAACACAATTCAAAGAATACATTAATGATTTGTCCTGATTATTTAATAAACTTATTTTCTGATGAAGTTCTTGCTGACAGGAAGCAGGCTCATATTATACCTCTATTTAAAAATGTTCAAGTGACATAGTTTACAGTTGCCATCTTACAAGCCTTATATGCATATAGGAAATGCTTTAGGAACTGTATTACTGATATCTTGAAACAGCTGGAATCATATAATGCATTTATGTATGTTAGGCAGTGTGGTTTTCTGCAATGCACATCCATGTTTACCAGCCTTACTGATTTTTATGAAATGATCAGCTTAGTATTAAACTGTGACTTATGAGTTGTAGTAATTTATTCAGATATGTCTAAGGTCTTTGGCACTTTCAGAAAAAGATTCTTGAGAGTTTAAATTGTCATTGTATTAATCCTCATGTGATCTAGTGGATTTCTGCCTAGCTGTACAAGAAAAAAACATCACGTAATTGTTCTGAGTAATGTGCCAGCTTGGACAAATAGCAAGTGTCCTTCAGGGCTCAGTGCTGGAGTGAGTATTACTTAGGCTGTTTTTTCATCTTTTCTCATATTTAGAAACACTTGGATATATAACTGTGACTATAAACTAGGTACTGTAATAACAACTCAAGAAGATTAATACAGCATTAATAGTAGTCTTATTGCAGAAAACTGCTAGAAAAAAAATCGGATTTAAATTTTAATGTGAGTAAATGTAATATATGGATTTTACACCTGTTAGAATTAAAGACCAGTTTTCCTTGATGTTGAAGCCATTTGTGAAGTTGACTATCTCAGGAACCTAAAATTTCTAAAAATCTGATTCTTCATGGGCATACATTAGCAAGGGCAGGAATACTACAGATGACTGGTGTCTTACTTTTATCCATAAAACAAGAGAAGCAGATATGTCACATCCTATATAAATTTCTCATTCAGTCTATACTTCAGTATAATGCCATGTTCTGCCCGTATTCCAGTACTGAAATACAAATCTTTAAAATGCTTCAAAGGAAGCTCACAAGAGGAATGCCACATCAGAAAGGAATAATTAGGTTGAACTTGGTAGTAGGACCCACAGACACATACTGGGCAAAGGCTTTGTTGATATTTAGTGCTTTTGCAGTGTAATCTATAGAAGACCAGCTAGGGCCTCAAGGATCAAACAAATCCAATCAATTGAAGGCAGCCACATACTAATTTCATTATTTGTTTAAGTGGGCTCATAAAAGAAGTGCTTTTATCACAAAGTCAGGTGCCAGGTGAAACAACCATGTAGCATAAGGCATTAGGCAACCTCAAAGTTTCAAAGTATTTGAGAAAGTTGTTTAGTTGTGTGTGTGTGTGGGGGGGGGGGTGTTCACGTGCAGATCAGAGGAAATTTGTTAACAAAGTAAAGTAGTATATTTTCCTGTAAGGCCTAGCAAGCTGAACATCGGTATAGCTGAATTTATCAACTCATGAGCAATTTCTCTTTTAATATGCAAGACTTTTTTCTGGATGAATGGCATGAGCTTCACTGTTATGCCAGTATAGTCTGTCACCGTTTATAAAAAAAAAAGCTATCACCTACACACACATCTCCTGTTAAACTGAACATGCCTTCTTAGAGACTGAAGCCTGTTTGCTTGTTGTTGCTGCAGTCTCTATCTTGTCTGACATATAAGCCCTAACATTCAAATACTCCCTAAGCATGCTAGAAACGTATACAGGAATGATTAACATCTGACGTGGTGATCTCTCGCTAAATGCTTGTGCTGCTCACGTTTGTGAAACATTTCTCATCTTAAAGTGAAAAAATGATGGAACTATTTTTGCAGTGCAGCAAATATCTGCTGCTTCAATGGCCTCCTTTCAAAAATTTATGTGACAAAATAAAAGATATATGAAAAATCCATACATGCTACGACATTTTCCACTCGTGATATAAAAGCTACTATAGCAGAACTTTAAATCCACTTGCCTTGATGTCCTTTGCAGAAAAGAATGCTTCCATTTCTTTTTCTAGAAATGTTAATGTCAGGTCATATAAGTCACATAGTTGTGATTCAAAGGTAACAGGTCTCTCATACTGACATAATTACATTTGAAGCATATTGACTCATAATGGCACTTTAATGATAATAACTCATAGTATTTCATAATCAGAGGTAAACCGTGAAAAAGAGAAGAAGCAAACTAATGGTAGTTGAAGGGAATGGAGTCTGCATGATGTGATTTAACAAATCCTTAGGAAAATGCTAGAAATGCAGACAACAGTGGGCTGATAACATGTAACAAGAAACAATCTCCTACATTGTGACAGGCTCTAAAATACTCATGCTTGAATCTCTGAATACTGAAATGCCATGACATGCCAAGGCAGAGCCACTTGAAAATGCAGAAATAGCAGAGAATACACATTGTGTTTGTGCAGTGGAAAGTCCACAAGGAATTACAGAAAAAAGGTAACACTAAACATGTGGTGTCACTGCACCAACCTCCATGCAAGCTCAAAAACAAACTAGATAATGCAGCTGAAGAAAATACTAATCTTACTGAATGCAAGGATGCATGCTGAAGAAAAAGAGTATGGAACATGGGTGTGTGCATACATACTGCAGTCCCTAGACTAGGTGATCTATTAAAATAAATGTTTGTATGGTCAACAGCTGCTTCAGTTAAGTCCTATCATTTGACATTAGTAAACCAGACAAGCTGATGCTGAACAAAACTATGAATTGCCCTGTGTTTTGGCACCTCAAAATTAGAGTAGTTAGTGCTGTAAGTGAAACTAGCTACAATGAAGATGCAATGGTGTTGTCTCTCCTGTAAGAATTTATTTACCTTTAGTCTACTCAATTGTTGTTCTCCACTGAAAGGGCTTCATTAAAGAAGTCAATGATTATTTGACGTGTATCTCTTTCAAACATGCCTAAATGGGTCTACTTCATTTCATTGAAATCATATTTCACTGAAACTCATTTCTTTGAAAGCTCATTTCACTGAAACTCAGCTGCCTCAGCACAATTCACTGAAAGCTCACTTCACTGAAATCTCATTTGATTGAAATTCATTTCATAGAAAGGTATATGCCCTGTTCCTCACTGTAGTGCGATCTAGCCCCCCCCCCCCCAACATATTTTGGGTATATATTCTCTTCTGGAAAGAGTTATTCATTCAAGTAAGTATCCTAATCTATGGTTTACGATGTTTAAAATAGGTGGGGGGGTTATGCCCCCCACACCCCCCAATGTGGAGGGCTGTGCCCCCCACACCCCCCTTACTATATTGTGACACACAAAAAACACTAACTGTGGAGTACTACATATAAATAAGCACATATAGCACTGAGTGCATGAGCTATTTTTTTACTTTGGTGTCCCTGCTGAATCATTATACTGCAGAGTGGAGTATTAGACATTGGTAACATGAAATAGCATTGTGCAAAGCAGTTAAATCCATCATTTTAAGTAACCTCTTTACCTAACAGCAATAGTAGCAGTGTCACTGCTGTATGAGAATGGAGTCAGTCAGTTCAACTAAGATTGTAACATTATTGCCTTCAAATAAAACTTTTTTTTTTCCATTTTCTCCTCAAAAATTTCCCATAAACTGTTTCCTGAATGTACTTTAAACTGATTGGATCGATAATTTAGTTTTCATCATGATTCCATCTTTGCAGAGTTTGCACACCATCAATGTATCCAAGCAGACTTTCTTCAGATTTCCCAGTTCCACACACATTCCAAAAGGTATGCATGCAGGTGACTTAACGGTACTCATATTGCCAGTAAGTGTGTGTGCAGGTGTATATGTTTGAGTTTGTGGGTATACCTGACTACATTTGCATGTGTGAGAGTATGCATGCGTGTGTGTGTGTGTGTGTGTGTGTGTGTGTGTGTGTGTGTGTGTGTGTGTGTGTGTGTGTGTGTGTGTGTGTGTGTCTACATGTATGCAAGTATATGTTTGTGTTAACACATATCTGTGTGTATGCCAATGTGTGCATGTGCATATGCTTTTAATTCACGTATATGTCTGTCTGCATCTGCAATGTGTGTGAGTGTGTGTGTGTGTATATGTGTGTGTGTGTGGGAATGTGTGTGTTTCCTGCTAAGCATGTACCCCATCAAGAACTGGCTTCTCCCTTACATTCACTGCTTACAGAAATAGGCTTCTGCTTTCGTGAAAAACAGAATTTGAAAACAAGAGATCTTCAGAAAATGAATGATGGAAAAAAGTTTGTTGAAGATCTCTTTCTCCATTCTGTTGACAGCTTACATTTATCCTTTGCCATCCAATTGCTGAAGTAATTATTGTGAGGCATGTAGCTTTATATGCCTTAAAAAATCATCAGATATGTTCATAGGTTCATAGATTCATAGGTAGGTACTAGGCTATTGGCCCTAGGGCCTATATAAGCCTAGCCAAAAGGTACCGTGGCTTTCGCCACCCAAGAAAATTATTTTCCTGTGCCACTGTCGAGCAGAGCCACAGAAGTGATTCCCCGGGGTGAATTTCCTATCTCCCATCCAATCATCAAGATTTTTCTTGAAGAGTGCTAATGAGGAGCTTTGTTTGATATAGATAGGTAGTTTGTTCTAGAGTATGGGAAGTCTCTGGGACAGGAATCTATCCCTCCAGCATGTTCTGTTTATTGTGGTGACAAGATTTAGGCCCCTAGAGCGTGTAGCTCGGCGGTACTGGGATTTCTTTAAGTGGAGCATGTCCAAAAGCTCTGGGTTTGGCATAGCTTTGTATGTTAGGCAGAGATCGGCTCTGAGTAGGCGATATGTGATGGAGAAAAACTGCAGTTTTTTTAGAAGGTCTGCGTAGGGCATCTGTTTGAGGCCGGTAATCCTCTTTGTGAGGTATTTCTGTGGCCTTTCCAGTTGTTGTAGATGTCTTGTGAGGTGCATACCAAAAGGGGCGTTGTACTCTATAATGGGTCTAATGAGTGATGAGTAGAGGTGAACAATGACCTCTTTTTTCCTGGATGAGAAACCCTTTGTGATGAGGTGTGATACGTAGAAGGATTTCCTGACTACTGTGGCGATGTGATTATCAAAGGAGAGACTACTGTCCACCTGTATCCCAAGGTCTCTTATCACACTTCCGGTGTTAAGTAGACTACCGCCTATGTGGTAGTTCATGGGTACAGAGTTTTGACCAAAAGGGATGACAATGCACTTTTTGGCATTGAGCTTGAGGCCATGGCTTTGACACCAGGTATCTGTCTCCGCGAGGCCCTTTTGTAGGATGTCCACATCGTTAGGAGTTTCGATTATGGCTCCTAGTTTGCAGTCATCTGCAAACTTCTTTAGCCACAGACCTTCTGTGTTAGCCTGTACTTCAGAGAAGTAGATACCAAACAGGAGAGGACCCAGGACTAAACCCTGTGGTACTCTACTTGTCACTGGTCTGAAGTTGGATTTGGAGTCTGCTACTTTCACAGTGTGGGTTCTGTCAGTGAGCCAGTTCGCAACCCATCTTGTGACATAGGTCTGGTTAAGATTTATTAAAAGTCATATCGCTGAGGCAATAGTCACCACTCATTCCATGGGTTATTCAGTGTTTCCTCTTTAGTCAGTAATGTTATCCATTCAAACTTTTTCCCTCATTAGTTAATTATTCCAGTCACTGGTAAACTTGAAGAAAAATAGTTATGGGGGTTACTGTTTAGTGATATGTAATTACATCACATTACAGAAGTTAATTTTGCTTGATGCATGAAGGAGACAGTGAACCCATCTACTCTGCCATTGAAGTGCATTTAACATTTCACCTCCCTTTCACCCTTTCTACACATGTCCCATACCCTCTTGAATGCCTCCATGATAGAGCTGTAAGTAGGGTATTAGGAATAGGGCATCTACTCCAGACACATAGTGTTAGGGAGTATAACTGTCAGGTGTTTATGGAGCATAATTGTAGTATCAGCATTAATTTCTGAGGCTGCAAGAGTATTGCAGCTTCATATATCAATGCTGATGCTTAATTTGCATTTGCAGCGTAATGCTCAAAGTATGAATGTGTGGGTAGGAACTGTAGCAAGCTGCTTGCCATGATTGTAACAAATCAGCTAGCTTCGCATTCAGGGACATAGACCAGTTTTGTAAGTCAGTCTCTCCGTCTCTGTCTCTGTCTCTGTCTCTCTCTCTCTCTCTCTAGTAAATTCCATTGGTCTACAGTTCCCTTCATATGCAGATACTTTAACAGATCCAGGGAGTAGTTAGTTACATGTAATCATTCCTTTCCTATTTGCCCTTTTATTCTGGAAAACCCCTTCACAACTCTGACATAATCTTGCCTGCTATATCATGCTTTTCCTTGCTCTTCTGACCATTAGCAAGAATAACTATATCACTTATACTCATTGGTCAAAAACTCCTTTCCATCCCTTGTACCCTTCTACTGGGCTTTCCTCTGCAGTTCTTTGAGCAGACTGATATCGTTCTAATTGAATGGCCTCCAGGATTACACATGGTATTTATGGCATGATCTAACCAGGACCTTGTAGAACAGCAGCATTGTCCCTTTGCTTCTGAAATCTACTTTCCTGAAGATAAACCCCAGCATTATTTATAAAACTTGCCAAAAAACTTCACATTAGGTTGCACTTAAACTCGTCAAGCAGCCTCACATTAAGTTGCACCAAACTGCCTGACCGCCAGCTAAATAGAAGCTGCTATTCAAAAAGAGGGTACCAAACAGGTATCAGATACATTTTTATTCTTGTGGTTAGGCATGCCACTAAGCTATAAGTAGGCTTGGCAAAGCTCTAAGAAAGCTGGTGTTCTGTAGTCCCTAACAACATAATGATATGGTGATATCCGTACAAATATAGGTCCTTAAGGCATGTGGGACTATAAATAGGTTCATAGGTTCATACTGTAGGTGTTTACCAGGCTAACAACTACAAGGGCCTTTTTAAACCTAACCATGCATCACAAATCTCTGACAAGTTCTGATACTCTTGATAAGTGTAAGCATGGGCCTGGGAGATAAACCATTTACAGGTTACCTGTTTGCATCAGAGACATAGGTGTCAAACCGGGGATTAATTTCCGGTTTCCAATCCAATTGTCCAAGTTGCTCTTAAATTGGATTAGGGAGGAACTCTGCTTCACGTGGACGGGGAGCCTGTTCCATAGAAGGGGGTAGTCTCTGGGATACATACCTATTACTCCAACAGGTCCTATTTATATCACAGGCAAGGTTTAAGTCTTTAGAACGGGTCATTCTTGTACTGTTTATTTTGTGGATATGCAGGAGGTCCATCAGAGTGGGGTCTGCCAATGCCCTGTATGACAGGCATAGATCATCCCTCAAAAGCCTGTAGGAGACAGAATACAGGGAATGGGGCCTTGTGGTGGTCTGCATAGGAGATATTACTTACACCCTATATTTTTAGTGAGAAACTCTGTAGATGTCCCAGTTGTTGGATATGCCTGGTTAGGTACATACCAAAGAGGGCATTGTACTCAATGATAGGTCTGATTAATGCCAAATACAGTGGAACAAGGACTTCCTTGGACTTAGATGCCATACCTTTGTTTATAAGTTGCGCAACACAGAATGACTTCCTTTCCACTGTACACACATGATGATCAAAGGCTAGATTACTATCTAAGTGTGCCCGTAAGTCCTTGACTACTAGAGCAACTCTAAGGGGTGTGTTGCCAATATGATATTTACCAGGGATAGATGACTTCCCAAAGGATACTATTATGCATTTCTTGGCATTTACTTTTAGTCCATGACTCTGACACCAGTTGGTTGCCTATATCAGCCCTTCCTGGAGAACATTTGTGTCAGTGGGAGATTCAATGACAGTTCCTAATTTGCAATCATCTGCAAATTTAGTCAGCCAGAGACCACTGAGATTGGCCTTGACTTCTGAGAAGTAAATGCCAAAAAGGAGCGGCCCAAGGACTGGTCCCTGAGGGACTCCACTTGTGAATGGCCTCTTTGTAGAGGTGGACTTCCCAATTCTAACTTCCTGGGTCCTGTCTATGAGCCAGTTGGCTATCCATCGGGTGATATATGGGTTTATACCTAACCTCTTGAATTTGTCAACAATGCCTGAGTGAGATATTGTGTCAAATGCCTTGGCCAGGTCAAGCTAGTCAGTGTGAATGATTTTGCCCTCATCCATTGCTTTGGTCACCTTCTCAAAGAAGTCCACCAGGTTAAGTAGGGATGATCTGCCCTTGACAAAACCAAACCTGGTTGGGTCCAGTGTCTGGAGGTTTACTATATCTCTTTTGATCATCTCCATGATAATTCTTTCCATGGCTTTACACATAAGACTAGTGGGACTTATGGGTCTGTAGTTTCCAAGGTCTGTAGATGGCCCACCTTTGTGCAGAGGGATGATTGTTGCCTTTCTCCATTCATGAGGCATGAAGCCTGTTTGGATGCTGCAGTTAAATAGTAATTCAGGGGCCCTGATAGGTCATGTTTCATGCTATTTAGAAGGCATCTTAGCATATTGTCTGGGCCCATTTATCCAGTCTTTTAGTCTTAGAGCATTAAGGACCGGTTCCCTAGTATAAGTATACTAGAGTTGTGCTGTATGGTTTTTATAATCCCTGTCTCGCACTAGCATGCAGTTTATTTCTGTTCAGACAAGACAGAACACTCTGCGATTTGTTTAATTACATTTTATATACTGCATTGCAATAACATTGTTTTTATTGTGCTCTACTACCAGCTCTCTATCTACCTAAAACCCCCCTTCTTCTTCATCACTCATATAGAACTTTGTTCTTCCTTCCATAGACTGTATTCAAAGGTTTAATTTAACCTGCAAGTATGGAACACACCTTGTCCAGCCCAATATATCCCTCCTCAACTGTTCAACTACAGTATGGCATAAAACTAAACAAACTAACTTCTAAGCTAATGTATGTAATAAGCCTTGCTTTATAGACAGTTTTCTGTATTATCAGCTACAGGCACACCACTGAACCATTAATCTCCCACCCTATCACTCCCTCTTCTGCTATCCCTGCACACACTTCTGCTGCAGTCTAACTCCAGTACTATACATAGGCGTAGCAGTGCAACTACATTTCTGAGAGCCATATCACTGTTCCAGAGTCAAAACTACTTGGAAGATTGTTTTCTTTTTCCCCACAGTCTACCTTGGCAGCCTGGCTCAACCCAGCTACACTCGGGCTCACTCCGCTCCCCTACCCTGCCCTGAAATCCCACCCCTTAACTTAACTACAGCTAGCCACACCATATACTAATCCCTAACCAATCAAAATTAACCACACTCTGGCATCCCTCAAACCTACTACAATCCCCACACATATACAGCAGTCACAGTCCCACCCATCCCTAAGTGTCTAGTCCACCCCCTCCTGCCTCTACCTCCCTCTTATCACCTTTCCCTCCTCTTCCAACCTAAATGCCCTCACCACTAATATCACACCCCGTCACCTCCCAGTGTCACTTCTAACTTATAACCACCTATCTCAAAACCCATCCCTCAAATAATTCCTCCTCACCACCACTCTTTGACACTTCATATTTCTCCACTCTCTCACTATACAATGTCCACATCTCCCCAAATTATTACTAATTTTTACCTACCATCTAGCATCCTACAACACCTCACTCCACAACTACAACCCTTACAACACCATTACTAATAACCACCACCATCAAACACCTCAAAACAATCCCAAAATTGCATCTAATCTCCATAACATTACTTACATATGCTACTTCCCATTTAAATGCTACCAAATTCACTCAAAACCTCAAACAATCCTTTATTACAACTGCCAAACAAAGTCATGAAAAACATCATAAACATATTATCCCAACTACAACTCAGTGATGATATACACCCTAACCCTAGCCCCAAACATAATCAAAAACTAGCCACCATTCATACCGTACATCACTGCTCTACCATCCCTACCCCATAAGGGACACGATCTCCTGTTACTTAATATAAATCTAAGGAGTATAGTCAACAATGTACATGAACTCCATGCCTTACTCTCCTTGTAGTCCCCTGATGTAACTATGCTGAAAGAAAACTGGCTTAAACCAGAAATTAAAAATTATGAAATCCTCCCTCCAGTATACAACCTTCACAGATGTGATTGTCAGAGGAAATGAGGGGGTGGATTAGCCATAATGTTTAAACAAAATTTAGAATTAGAACTCATCAGCACAAACATACTCACATTTACTAACATTGAAATTCTACTCACCAAACTAAAAATCAACAATAACAAACATCTAACAATTATTGTCATCTATATGTAATTGGTAACCCCCTCAAAACTCTTCACCTAGATGCTGCCGTATAGAACTTTAATAGGTTCATAGGTTCATAGGTAGATACTAGGCTATCTGCCCTAGGGCATTTATAAGCCTGGCCAGAGTGTATTTGGCTTCCGCCTCCCTATTAGATTAGCCTACTGTGCCTCTGTAAAGTAGGTCACAGAAGGTACCCTTTTAAGATTAGTTTACTGTGCCTCTGTTTAGCAGGGACACAGAAGAGATCCCAGGGGTGAATTTGTGATTTCCCATCCGCGCGTCCAGATTTCGTTTGAAGAGGGTCAGCGAGGGGCTATGTCTAACATGAATTGGGATTCTATTCCAGAGTGAGGGGAGCCTCTGGGTAATGAATCTGTCCCTCCAGCATGTCCTATTCATTTTTGTGCTGAAGTTTAGGTCCCTGGAGCATGTAGCTCTAAGGGACTTGGATTTTTTGAGGTGAAGCATGTCCATTAATTCTGGGTTTGACATGGCTTTGTACATCAGGCATAGATCGCCTCTGAGTAGGCGGTAAGCAACTGAGTAGAGCTGGAGTTTCTTTAGTCGAGCTGCATAGGACAGGCTGCAGGTGTCGGGTAAGGTACATCCCAAAAGGGGCATTGCATTCAATTATGGGCCTGATGAGTGACGAGTAGAGGGGCACAATGACCTCTCTTGATCTAGATGCACACCCTTTCGTGATAATGTGGGCTATATTGAAGGTCTTTCTAACCACTTTGGCAACGTGATTATCAAAGGAGAGATTACTGTCTACATTGGTCCCCAAATCTCTAATTACTTCTTCCATACTTAATGGATTACCACCTATGTGGTAATTTGTAGGCACCTTGTTTTTCCCAAAGGGGATGACTATGCACTTTTTAGCATTTAGCTTGAGGCCGTGGCTCTGGCACCAAGCATCCGTCTCTGTGAGACCCTTTTGGAGGATGCTTGTGTCAGCTGGAGATTCGATTATGGCCCCCAGTTTGCAGTCATCTGCGAACTTTGTCAGCCATAATCCCCCCGTGTTAGCCTGAACCTCAGAGAAGTATATACCAAACAAGAGAGGTCTCAGAACTGAGCCCTGTGGGATGCCACTTGTAAATGGTTTGGATTCGGATATGGCACCTGCGATTCTGACCATGTGGGTTCTATCTCTGAGCCAGTTTGCAACCCTTCTTGTGATATAGGGGTTGATATTTAAGCTGGTAAGCTTATTTATGATGCCCGAGTGGGGTATTGTGTCAAAGGCTTTTGCAAGGTCCAGGTAGGCTGTGTGGACTACCTTGCCCTCATCTATGGCTTTGGTAACTGTTTCAAAGAAATCAACTAGGTTTAAGAGGCAAGATCTGCCCTTAACAAAGCCGAATTGGGTAGGGTCCAGTGTCTGGATGCTCCCAATGTCTTTGTTTATGAGTTCCATGATAATACGCTCCATAGCTTTACAGACCAGACTAGTCAGGCTTATGGGGCGATAGTTCCCGGGGTCCGTTGTGGCACCACCTTTGTGGAGTGGGACCACTATAGCTGTACGACATTCTTTGGGTACATATCCTGTAGTAAGGCTAAGTTTGAACAGCGACTTAATGTGAGGGTTCAGTTCTTCTTGGAGCTCGTGTAAGACACAGCCTGGGACACCGTCTGGTCCCATAGATGCTGTGTTTTTTGCTTTGGAGAGGGCAGCTTTCACCTGTGCATCTGTGATGTCAGGGAGGTTACATTCAGTTGGGATAGGCATTTGCTCCTTTGGGGGGGAAAGGGGGGAGAAGTTTGCACTAAATCTGTCTACCAGAATGTTGGCTATGTCTGTAGGTTCAGTATATTTTGTACCATTATGCAACAATTCAGAGCATATCTGGGAGTTTCCACCCATGTTCCTGACATAACTAAAGAAGGCCTTGTGATTATCTTTAGTGTCTAGGGCAATTTTTCTTTCGAAACTGGCCTTTGATGATTTTATGAGGGATCAAAGTTTCTTGCTAATACTGATCAGAGATGCCTTCCCTTTTGGGGATTTTGCTCTGTCATGTAGTAGCTTACTCCTTCTGTTGTATAGCTTATTTATGGCCGGGGTCCACCAGACCAGTCTCCTGTTTTTGGAGGAGTGAGTCTTGGTTTTATTTGGGATAGCACGATCCATGCATTCCTGCAGGTGCTCATAGAATGCATTTGTAAAGGATTCTGCAGATTGGGCTGTATTATCCTCTGGCCCAGGGGCTTTGAAGGATTCCACCTCAGTTTTGAGAAGTGCAAAGTTGGCTTTTGAGAAATTCTTTACAGTGATTTCCTTGGCTGGGGGTGGGGACAGGATACGGATGTCAAGGGAAATTTGTTTATGGTCTGATCTTACCAATGAGGGGTTTACCTCTGGTGTGGAACATAGAGTCCCCATGTTGGTGATGACCAGGTCCAATATGTTGTTCCCTCTTGTGGGAGTGGTAACCAGTTGTTCCATCGCGTTAGAGTTTATAAATTCAAGGAACCATTGGGCGAGGGTGTTTGGGCTTAAGTAGTTTTCCCAGTCAATGTTTGGGTAGTTGAAGTCACCCAATAACATAGTGTTTGGAGAGACCTTCATATTCTCCAGTGTTCTCAGGAATGCCAAGTGGGGTTCCTGTAATAGGGAGGGTGTTATGTAGCAGGCTACAAACTGAAAGGCAGTCTTTCCTGCTGTTAGTTGCACATGGATGGTTTCCGATGCTTCGTGCAGTGCCACTAACCTGGAGGTGTAGGTATCTTTGATGAATATAGATACCCCCCTCCTTTTGTGCTTTGGTCCGAGTTTTGGGGCTGAAACGCATGGTATGAGTTATAACCTGGTAGTGCTGGGGTGTTCTCAGGAGCCTTGAACCAGGTTTCTGTTACTGCACAGACATTGATTTTCTCCATACTGAGGAGAGCCTCGAGTGCATACATCTTCATAGGTTCATAGGTTGGTACTAGGCTATCAGCCCTAGGGCCTATACAAGCCTAGCCATAACAATTCCCTGGCTATTTCTTCCCACATTATTTACTTTCCTGGACCCCTGTCTAGCAGGGCGACTGACGTGATCCCTGGGGTGAATTTCCTTTCTCCCATCCAGTCGTCAAGGTTCCTTTTGAAGAGGTCCAAAGAGGCACTCTGCTTGATATGTATGGGCAATCTATTCCAGAGTCTGGGGAGTCTCTGGGTCAGGAACCTATCCCTCCAGCATGTTTTGTTTATTGTGATGACAAGGTTTAGATCCCTGGAGCGTGTAGCTCTGACGGATTGGGATTTCTTTAAGTGTAGCATGTCCAACAGCTCTGGGTTTGACATGGCCTTGTATGTTAAGCAGAGATCGCCTCTGAGTAGACGATATGCGACAGAGTATAGGTGGAGTTTTTTAAGGCGGTCAACGTAGGGCATCTGCTTTAGGCCTGTGATTCTTTTAGTGAGGTATTTTTGAGGCCTTTCCAGTTGTTGCAGATGTCTTGAGAGGTACATACCAAATGGGGCGTTGTATTCTATAATGGGTCTAATGAGGGATGAGTACAGTGGGACAATGACCTCCTTTTTTCTGGATGAAAAGCCCTTCGTGATGAGGTGTGCCACATAGAACGATTTCCTGACTGTTGTGGTGATGTGGTTATCGAAGGTGAGACCACTGTCCACCTGTGTCCCTAAGTCTCTTATCACACTTTCTGTGTTTAGTGTACTGCCACCTATATGGTAATTCATGGATACATGTTTTTCCCAAAGGGATAACAATACATTTCTTGGCATTGAGCTTGAGCCCATGGCTCTGGCACCAAGCATCTGTTTCTGTAAGGCCCTTTTGTAGAGTATCCACATCATTTGGGGATTCAATAATGGCTCCCAGTTTGCAGTCATCTGCAAACTTTGTTAGCCAGAGTCCCTTAGTGTTGACCTGTACTTCAGAGAAGTAGATGCCAAACAAGAGCGGCCCAGGACTGAACCCTGAGGTACTCCACTTGTCACTTGTCTGGAGCTGGATTTGGAGTCAGCTACTTTTATAGTGTGGGTTCTATCAGTAAGCCATTTAGCAACCCATTGGGTGACATAGGGATTAATGCCCAACTTAGTAAGTTTATCTATGATTCCAGAGTGGGGGATGGTGTCAAAGGCCTTGGCAAGGTCTAGATAGGCTGTGTGGACCACCTTACCCTTGTCCATGGCTCTGGAGACTGATTCAAAGAAGTTAATCAGGTTCAGGAGACAAGATCGGCCCTTCACAAACCCAAACTGGGTGGGGTCCAGTGTTTGAAGGTTGCCAATGTCTTTGTTTATAAGTTCCATGATAATACGCTCCATGGCCTTGCAGATAAGGCTTGTCAGACTGATGGGACGGTAGTTTCCGGGATCCAAGTTGGATCCCCCTTGTGGATTGGGATAACTGTAGCTCTGCGCCACTCAGTGGGCACGAAACCTGAGGTGAGGCTATGATTAAACATGACACTTAGGTGAGGTGCCAGTTCATATTGTAGTTCATGTAGTACACAGCCGGGATGTCATCTGGTCCCATGGATGCTGTATTCTTGGCTTTAGAGAGTGCGTTTTGTACCTGTGTGGCCGTTATTACTGGAATTTGGCAATCTTCCGGTATTGAGATGGGCCATTTAGGGGTGAGAGGGGTGAAGTTGGCACTGAATCGATCTGCCAGGATATTGGCAATATCCTTTGGATCAGTATATTTAATGCCATTCTGTTTTAGCTCAGAGCAGATCTGAGCATTGCCATTTAGATTTTTGACATAGTTATAGAATGCTTTGTGGTTGTCTTTGGAATCTTTGGCAATTTTATTTTCGTAACTAGCTTTGGAGGATTTTATGAGGCATCTCAGTTTCTTACTGAGGCTAGTAAGGGAGTTTTTTGCATCCTGGGATTTTCCTCTTTTCTGCAAAAGTTTCTTCCTTTTGTTGTAAAGTTTGTTTATGGCAGGGGACCACCAGATTGGCTTCCTTGTTTTGGATGAGAGCATTTTGGTTCTATTTGGGATGGCACGATTCATGCATGAGTGGATGTGCTCATACAGTGCCTTAGTGTAGGATTCAGCAGTTTCAGTTCCCGTCTGCATGGGAGTCATGAAGTTTGTCACTTCTGACTTGAGTAGCATGAAGTTGGCTTTGGAGAAGTTTTTTATGGTGGTTTCTTTACTGGGGGTGCGGGTGGGATGTGGATGTTAAGGGTGATTAGCTTATGGTCAGACCTGACTAACGAGGGGGTGACCATAGGTATGGAGCATTGATTTCCCATGTTGGTAATGACCAGGTCTAGGATATTGGAGCCCCTGGTAGGACTATGGATTAGTTGATCCAGGGCGTTGGAATTTATGAATTCCAAGAACCGTTGCGCAAAGGTGTTGGGACATGAGTAGTTTTCCCAGTTAATGGCAGGGTAGTTAAAATCACCCAGTATTAGGGTGTTTGGTTCTATCTTAATATTTTCCAGTATCTTGAGGTTTAGACTTCTGACATTGAGTAGCATTACCTTTAGTTTTTTTATCCTTGAGTTGTCTATGAAGGTGGGTTTGTCCTTTGAGCCTTGCCTAAAAAAGGCACTATGGGGGTGGCAAGAGCCTTAGCCAGTATACGAAAGCCTAAGGGTGACAGGTGCAAGCCGTCCCTAGCGAAGCAACGTGGCTTGTCGAGCATGTCATTCCAGGCTGACAGACACTGGATCCCCTTTGAATGACACCAATACTTTAGCCAGTTGTTGAAACTGATCATTTTGTCTTTATACTGTGGCATCATTTTTGGTGAGGGCAAGATGCTACTCAAGGTCAGGGTCATACCAGCCTGGGCTACATGGTCAGAGAGCTCCTCTATGTCTCTTTTCATGTAGTCCAGGGAGGTACGTCTCAGGTCATTCACACCAGCATGGACAATGATGGAGTCATACTTGTACTTGCTTTGGAGTGACCTGAGTGCTTGCGTTATGTGGTGGATCCTGGCACCCGACAGGCAGCTTACAGTGACCTTCTCCTTGTTCTGTCTGGTGAGCAGGACGTCAGTGTGCTGGACAATAGAGTCCCCTATAATAAGTGTATTTGGTGTGTTGTTTGGCCTTAAGGGCTGTGACTGTGAGGCACACTGATTTTGTGAGATATGTGATTTGTGGGTATTGTTGAGGGGTGGCTGTTGCTTGGATATCTGCTTAGGAGGTCTTTGCTGTTTAGGCAGATTTTTATTTAGAGCCTCTGAGTATGTTTTTGTGTTTATGTGTTGGGTATGCAGATGCAACAGGTCTGTGTGAGATTGGATGTGTGGTGTGGGTGGTTACCTTTTCCTCCTGACTGACTGTGCCAGTTTTGGGTTGAGAGAGCTCTGCCTCCAGTTTGGCTGTATAACTGCATCTCTCACATGTATTAGAGTTTGTTGGAAGGAGGAGAGGGTTGTCTGTGTACATAAGGCAATTGTAACATTGCCTCAAAATTCCCAGATTCACCAGCTGGACTGGAGAGTAACCTTGAAACTGACCCTTGGTCATACCAGATTAGTATAGGGAACTGTTTTTTTACTGATCAGATTAGGGAAGGGAACTGATTTTCCCTTGATCAGGAAGGACCAATCGGGAGCCTAATACTTATGAGAAGTCAAGGAGGGTGTAGTGCTTTAGTTAGTTAGTGTTTCCTTATAAGAGCTGAGCAAGTGCAGGGCTTTAGAAACAGAACAGAGTGATTACTTTGAGAGTTTGAACAGTTCTAAGGGAAAAAGTGAGGAGCAGACTTTGTGGAGCCTGGAATAGTTTAAACCTGTTTAGGAGGCGCTGCCCGACGCTGCTCAGTGCGCAAAAAGAGAAGTTGTAGGGTTTTAAGAGAGAGAGATCAAGGAGTTTAGAATTGACCCAAAATGGCCAATAAAACTACAGCTTCTAGGTAGTAACCACTCCTCCAGGGACAGGCAATCTGTTCAGTGTTAACCACTCCCACTGGTGAACACAGAGACTTCCCTTTAGCCCAAGCAAGCACTGGCCTTCTAGAAAGTTCCAAACAGTTCAGAACAGCAAATCTGTAACTGAACTTTCTTAACTTTCAGAAAGTGGGAAAAAAGCAAGATTTTTTTTTTTTTTTTTTCTTTTTGTTGTAGTTTAAAGGTAGCAGAGATACACAAGCAGCAAAATAATCACAACAGTGCAATAAATGACCCCACACTTGAGTGCTAGGCCAAAATCAGGTAAAATGCAGTTTTTAGAGAAAAAAAAACATTTTAAATTAAGTGCAACACAGGAAATGCAGTAAACAGGCTCTAGATGTGTTCCAAGTACTGTTACTGTTACAGATATAAACTTTAGCAAGCCGGAAAATGCCAAAAAGTAGGCTGCAAAGCAGTAAAACTTAACAAAAAATCAGAAGAAAATACTTAAAATCACAAAAGTGGCTCCTTTTCTTCTCTCAGCATTTTCTCCCCTTGGTAGGTGCTTCAGCAACAACTAGCAAGCCTGAAAAGACGCCAAAACCATGAGGCAGCCGGGTTTTAAGAGAGACAGATCAAGGAGTTTAGAATTAACCCAAAATGGCCAATAAAACTACAGCTTCTAGGTAGTAACCACTCCTCCAGGGACAGGCAGGCTGTTCAGTGTTAACCACTCGCACTGGTGAACCGTCTTTCTCAACATCCTAAATAGCTTATCCCCCTGTAGATCTGCTCATCTAAAAAAATGCTATACACCATGGCTAACAAATGAAACCAAAAATCTTCCTAAGCAAAGGGACAATGCCTGATTATACTGGAAAATCAACAAAAAATAAATAATTTACTGCTCTACAAACAACTTAGAAACAAAGCCAAGTCCCAAATAAAATCTGACAAAAAAAATTACTATATTGTTGCCCAACAGCTTAACTGCAACAATCCCAAAAAATGTTGGTCCACCATAAAAAACTGCTCCAGCCAAGAAATGCCTCAACCCCCAGTCCTTCAACAGCTCCAACAGCTGACAGCATAGCCTCATAATTCAATACCTTCTTCACAAACTTAATTCACTATCTTATCAGCTCTCACCATAATAGCTCAACAACTATCCCAACCACCAATAATGAGGCCTGTAATGCCTTCCCCTTTAAAACTGTTGCAATCCATACCATAAAAACTGCTCAGTAAGCTCAAACCCACCACCATAGCAGCAGACAACCTTCTTAAAAGTAGCTGCAGATGCCATAGCCTTCCCTGTCTCTATCCTGACTAATCACTCTATCCTAGAAAACTATGTTCATCTAAACTCAAAAATATCCTACATCATTCTCTTGCACAAAGAGGGCAACTCCAGTCAACTATCCAATTAAGGACCCATTGCCACTCTTCCATTCCTCCCCAAAATACTAGAAAAATGTATTTACGCACAGCTTTTAAACCACACTCTACCTAACAACCTCTTATCTGTCATGCAACCTGAGTTTTGCCCACATCATAGCACCACAACTGCCCTCCTTAGCTTCACTGACACTGTAAATCAACAAAGAAACCCGGGTAAATTTGTTCCTTCCATTCTTCTTGACCTCTCCAAGGCCTTTGATGTAGTCTCACACCCAAAACTGCTATCTGAGCTTGCCAACCTAAATCTAAGCCATTCTTCCTAATCTTCATTCCACAGTTACCTTATCAGCCAAGAGCAAGTGGTCAAATGGCAGCAGGAGCTCTCAGCTGTACTTCCTGTCAATATACGAGTTCCCCAAGGTTCTTTACTAGGTCCTCTACTCTTTACCATTTTCACTAACCAGCTACACAAATTTACTTCTCTTATCTCAGTCATCCAATACACAGATGACTCAGCCCTCATCTGTTCTGCATCTTCTACAAAACAACTAGAAATCATTACACAACAGTCCGTCTGAAGTAGAAACCTGGCTAGCTGGAGTAAAACTTTTACTGAACCCATCCAAGACCAAGCTAATGTTCTTTCACCCCCCCCAAAAGCACTACAGCGGGGAAAAGGGAATATTCCCATTCCGCACTGTAGTGTGACTGCCAAAGTCAATGTTCAAAGTTTCACTACTTCGAACATGTGGACTCGGTGAAGTGGGGATCGAAGTAGTGAAACTTCGAACATATTGACGGATCCCATATATATATATATATATATATATATATATATATATATATATATATATATATAGAGAGAGAGAGAGAGGGAGAACTGTATAATCACACACACACACACACACACACACACACACACACACACACACACACACAGACACACACACACGTGCGCGTGCCCACACACACATGTATACAAAATGACACTCCATTGATGTACACAGACATTGAAACACAATGAATCAATGCTGGCACTTCAAAAACAAACTTACATCCAAAATAAAACAGAACATCTACAAATGAAAAAAAAAGAACAAATACTTTCCTTTTCCAGTTGTTAACCCCAAGCTCTAATAGTAATTAAAAAATCAAATTTGTCTAATCAGTCATTCTGTTAAGAAAATGCGTTTTCTTAGGTTAATGTGGAGAGTGGGTGAGGGTCAGCATGCATAAGTAAAGGGTGCAAATTAACTAACTAATCCCAATACACAAGACACTCAGCCACACATATACATACACAGCATCATACACAACACTAACTCTTTCCTCCAGTCCTAACCCACAAACAGTTGTAGAAACATACCAATAAATCCCTTTCCTTACACAGACTTTATTCCAACCCTAATCCACTAACAGTCACCCACACACCAATACATATATACATATATTAATATATATATAGCTACACAGAAAAACACATTCGCATGCACACACACACACACACACACACACACACACACACACACACACACACACACACACACACACACACACACACACACACACACACACACACACCCACACACAGACACACGCACACGCATGCACACGCACATACACACGCACACATACGCACGTGTGCGTGCACGTGCACACACACACACACACACACACACACACACACACACACACACACAAATGGATTTATGCCAGTTCCAGGAACCAAAGTTTCATTAGAACAATCATCATTCAAGATTTTATCATCAAAGGCTATAAATCTCATCTTCTTCACTTCTGGACAAAGTCAAATATAATGGAGGATATAAGTCCAAAATCAGGGAGAGCTTTTAAATATCACTCTAAAGATTTGCATGAACCTGCATTTCCTGAACAATAATAAGTATGAACTGCAATGACAGACATTATTCACTGACTATACTCAAGAGATTTACCATAAACCAAGAATCATTTGATGGACAAGGCAAATGGGAGGTAAAATCACAGACATTCTGCAAAATCAGGAACAGTTGAGAAGTATGTTGATGGTATATTCTGTCAAGTTCTATAACAAAATGAAAACAAATACATGTTTTTTAGTCTGCAAACACCCCTGCACCTCCCATACCCTCACAATTACATATACGTTAATTCCGAGATTGCTCGACAGTGCTGAGGAGAACATCCTTAACCCACCCCACTGTTTATTGTACTCATACATACACACACACACACACACACACACACACACACACACACACACACACACACACACACTCGCACACATGTTGCTGTCACATTCACACTCATGCAATATAGCACTCACATATACAGGTTACCAGTGAAAGAGTTCATTTTCAAACACACGTACTTATGTCAGCCAAACTTCTTCTTCTTCTTTCGGCTGCTCCTGTTAGGGGTCGCCACAGCTGATCATCTGTTTCCATTTCTTCCTGTCCTCTGTATCTTGCTCTGTCACACCAACCACCTGCATGTCCTCTCTCACTACATCCATAAACCTTATTTTTGGCCTTCCTCTTTTCCTGTTACCTGGCAGCTTCATCCTTAGCATCTTTTTCCCAATATACTCTGCATCCCTCCTCAGCACATGTCCAAACCAATGTAATCTTGCCTCTCTGGCTTTGTCTCCCAACCTTCCAACCTGGGATGGCCCTCTAATATACTTATTCCTAATCCTGTCCACCCTCATCACACCCAGTGCAAATCTTAACATCTTTAACTCTGCCATGTCATGTCAGCCAAACTAACATTCACAAATGTAAATATGATACACTCATCTAATACTTGTTCACACACAGTCTTACATCCAGCAATCTGGCATTCATGCACAGAGACTTTTGTTAGAGTATGTATAAGTTCACAAATGGATTGTTGCTAGATCTAAGGATGTCAATGTCCCTCTTTATTCAGCTCTCATTAGGCCAGTCATTGAATATAATGCCCTCTTGGGCATGTATCTGTCCAGACACATCCAACAACTGGAGTGCCCATAGAGGTGCCTTACTAAAAGGATACAAGGCCTAAACAACATGCCCTACATGGACCTTCTGAAAGCCTTTTCACTATACTCAGTATCCTACAGACTGCTAAGTTGTGACTTATGTCTGGCATACAAGGCATCCTCTGAGTCATTACTGATGGATTTACTGCACATCAGCAAGTCAAATGGCATCAAAAGTACTCAGTCTAGGGATCTAAACCTCTTCCACAACATCAACAGCATGGACTGGAGGGACAGATATATCTTGCAGAGGATAACACTGCTGTGGAACAGACTCCCAATCTAAATAAAACAAAGTTCATCACTGTCCATATTCAACTGCAACTTAGATCTATGAATAGGAAACAGAACATTTACCCCAGGATTGCCCCTGTACTGCTGTACAGAGGCAGCTCCTAAATGTTTTATCTCATGCATGGCTCCCCTCAAATTACCTATGGTATGATTCCAGCTATTCTTATTAGGATAATACACAATTATCAACCATGGGATGGGTAAGGCCAATTTATAACCAAATGGAATAGATTATTTCATGCAGAAAAAGGGAACTTGGCAGGGCTTAAAATCTCCTACAAGGGCAATTAGCCTAGTAGTTTTCTATGAAACTATAAGTCTCTCTCTCTCTCTCTCTCTATATATATATATATATATATATATATATATATATATATATATATATATATACACACACAGATACTACTTCTAAAAACCGACTCCCACATAACTAACTTTCAAAATCCCAGGATGAAAATCATGAAACTTCAGAAACGTGAATATCAACTGTTTACTAGGGTAAGTAAATACTTGGCCTACATGGCTCATTCTGCACTGTAGTGCAATCCCAGAGATAGTATATTTAGTTAGGGGAGGCTAGGAAGGCTTAACATCCAACCCGGGTGGGTTTTATTTACCTCAGTGTGAGTTTTGTTTACAGTGGTTGAAGCTGTGTTAAAGCTGTGTCATGTGATACCAATTAACTAATTGTGATATGTATATAAGGAGTGGTGATTTTAAGTATTTGATACACACTGAGGAAGGACATAGTCCAAAAGCTTTATGAGCTTTTAAACTTTGTTTTATTGTATTTCTGAGTTGGTCGACTGTTTCCTTCACTGCATTTTTTTTGTGGACATTATTTCATTTACAGTTGGCCATGTATTTACTTAACCCTGGTGAAAATCAATGTTCGGGTTTCTGAAGTTTCATGATTTTTATCTCAGGATTTTGAAAGTCGGCTATGTGAGAGTTGGTCTTTAGAAATAGACCCATATATATATATATATATATATATATATATATATATATATATATATATATATATATATATATATACACATACATACATAGATCAAATAGATCAGTCCAATATCTCTTTCCTGAAACTTTTTGGGCTTGGTGATTTTGGAGTTGTTATAAGTAAATAAGGAGAATAAGGTTGCAGGAGATTTGACAGTGCAATAACTTATCACACGAATGATTAATCTGCAGTGTGTCATGGGAATGATTTAATATTTGATAATCCAAATTTTGGAAACTTTCAAACTTAACAAAGTTTGCTGAAGAAGCTCTGGACTAATGTTTGGGCAGAGATTTCCTTTGATTTCAAGAAGACCTTCCAAGACATTTATTTTTCTTAAATAAGATACCATAGCACACATGATCCTATATCTTGAAACAAAAAGCCATGCAAGCTGTTTGCATTTAACTAGCAAGTCTTACATGAATGAAATGCAGGTTGCATGCTTCAATGTTCATAGGTTCATAGGGAGGTACTAGGGTATCGGCCCTAGGGCCCATACAAGCCTAGCCAAAAAATGTACCCTGGCTTTCGCCACCCAAGAAAATTATTTTCCTGTGCCCCTGTCGAGCAGAGCCACAGAAGTGATCCCCAGAAAGACATCTTAATCATGTATTAAGACATCATGTATAAGCAGACACATTCTAAGAGCAAAAGGGACACATTAGTATTTAATATAGGGACACTTTTCCAACAGCATACTTCTTTAAGATCAGTGCTAAAGTCTAAAATAGCATTTTTGTGTTCATTTTCAAGAGAATTTGCTTACAATTAATTTATGCGATGAAAGACAGTGCATATTATTTGAACACTTAGAAATGGCACTGAAACTCAACTCACATTTATAGAATGACTGGTGGTGTGCTATTTCATTTTACACTAACCAATGCTTCATATATTAAAAAGGCTCAGTTAATCATTAAAACTTTCATTTCATGTTTCTGCTTATTATTTACATAAAATGATTTGTTAATTAACTTCAGCTAATTTGTTCACATAATGCATTGCATTTATAATTAGTGCATTTCCAGACTCCTTATATATTTAAAAATAAATCTTAAAATTGTAATTATAGACTCACAACATTAAAACAATTGCTACTATCAGCATTTAAAAATCTCTTTAATTGGTTTTAAATTTAGGAGCATATCTTTTGTTTGGCATTTTCTGCTCTTGTGGTATACTGTATACTAAAAATGTTCAAAGATTACCTTTTTTACTGTAAAGCACACAGCCTATTTTTATATATACCTGTCTTTCTGGAGCATTTTTATTAGAAAAAAAATAGCCAAATGTAACTGTCTATGATAAACATATAGAACAGTAAATTTAAACCCTTAGAACTCTATGGTATGAATTTCAGTATTGATTGCTATCCAGTTATGGTCTGTGCGGAGTATGATAGTGTTCATTATGTCTGATTCTGTTTACTCTGAGTGACACCAGTTACCTCCTAAGATGGAGAGTTGACTCAATAATCTAAATCTGAGTATGGCAGTTTCCCTTGGCCTTGTGGCCTGGGTCTTAGATAAGAAGAGCTATTCAAGTATCAGTTCATGTAACAGGTTACCAAAAAAAAAGGAAGTAAAATGGTAAATTGTGAGTTTGTCCGTACAGATCATTTAATAAACCTGCAGGCATGCTGCATCAGCAAAAAATGATAGTGCATTCACATTATAAACATAAGCAGTATTTCTACTTGCTAGCCTGCTTCTGTCTCTAACAGAAAACCAGCCACTAGGTCTGAGAATATTTCTTTTCATGCCCTTTAGACATCTGTAGCTTACAGATACTGGTCACTAGCCAGTATTGTTTGTGAATATGTATAGTATAGTCAGTTAAAAGGACATCCTGGTTAATTAGGTTTCTGCAAACAACACAATAATGAAATATTTCTATTAAGCAGAATAGTTATACAAAATAAGCATGGGCCTCAGTGCAATGTTGCTCCATATTCTTTGTTTTTCCTTTTTTTCCCTTTGCATGCTCCCTGCTGTACCACTTTTCCTTAGTGTACCTAGTACTATCCCAGTGGGCTTGGACCACACCCATGGCAGGTTGGCCAATAGAAGTCGAGCAGAGCATCCTGCAGTATGGCATGTGCTGACCCTACTTTCTAGTTAGGATAATGCTGTATATGGCTCTTGATATATTCAACAGCATTGTGATGCTCTAAACCCTTCTACACTCTGTGACAAGGTTCATTAACTAGGAGAAATGAGGAGAAACATTTTTAGAAACATTTTTGTCCCACTGTGTTTATTATTCTTTTATGCACAAATTTGCCAGCCAATTATTTTGCTATCTGTCATTTTAAAGCACTACTCCTTAGCCAGTATATGAATAAGTAGGCCATTACTTAACTGTGTGGTTCATAAAAAAATGTATTTGCAGACAAACAAGGTCTAGAAGGTTTATGCTGTCCTAACCAATATTAAGAATCATTTTAATAACTTCAAACATTTACTTTTCTTCATAGTGAATGAATGACTTTGATCCTGCAAAGCATTCTGCTCTATCGCACTTAGTTGACTGTCTCCCTTCTATAGTCAGGAATACCTCTTCAGAGTCACATGATGTTATGTGAGTCAGCGGATATGAGCTAAACTGCTCTGACACAAATCCGGAAAGAATCAGGGACACTTAAAATATTAGTATTATTAACCTGAAGAAGAATTAAGAGGGATAGAGCTAAAATCTGGCTCAAAATAAGGGACGTCTCTGAAAATCATGAACACTTGAGAGCTGCAAGGTGTTTTTCACGTTTCTTGGGTATGGATTTAGTTGCCAGTGTCTGTTTGAAAATTTAAACTAGCTAATCACATGTCAGATAGAGATAATATAATAACAAAAGGTATGCTTTTCCGTAAATGCAGTAATTTGTGGCAAGGCCTCTTACTGGTAAATGTACTGCCTTCATTTTGATGTGAAACAACATTCCTAATCGGCTTAATTAGTTCTCTGACATACTGATATCAGTCAAATTATATTCACTGAATAAGATCAAAAAAGATATTTGGCTACGGTTAAAGCTGGATATAAAGATGAAGACACTATTGCACTTTCTTTGAAAACCATGAAAGTCAGTAGTAATATGAATAAGTTAACTTAAATATAAAATCTAAAACAATGAGCAAAAAGGTCACACAGAAAAAACAACCGGTAAAAACCAAAAGAAAAATCTAGGAAGGCTAGACTTTTCACTGTGTGATTCCTTAAACCTCTTGTATTAGAGGCAATATGGGATATATGTAAATGACCCTTTAAGGACATCAAGTGTTTCAGCTATATGGCAATTCTAAATGTCCATGACTTTTTGTCTTTTTTAGTCTATTCAGGCCAATAAAGACAACGATAAGAAGGCTAAAACATGCATGTCCACAGCTACTGGGGTTTGGCTTTATTGGCCTGAATTTATCCATAAATATATATCTGGAATGTATTTTTAGAGTATTTTGGTGAGGGGAATATGATTGCTATAGTCTAATGTTAGCAAAGTCTTTTGAATGACCACCTTTGGGCAGAGAGATAATCTGTGACTCTTTCCACAGAGAGGGAATGTGGGATTCCTGGACTGACCTATTTATAAGGATTGAGACTGGATAGGCAATGCTATTGGCTCCCTTTTTAATGTACTCTCTTGGAAAATCATCAGCTGAAGTAGAGTATGGTTTGAGTTTGCATGAATTTGAAGGTGAAAGTGGATATGGTGATACATGTTTTTTGGGGACACACTCCAGAAACTGGGCTGCAAACAGTACAGAGTCAAGCTACACATTGGTAAAAATGGCTTTACATATTCCTTTGAATTAATCTGTTGTATGCATAGCATTTTGACCCTCCTGGATTATCATTTTCTATTAAAAAATCTGACATATCTCTTTAGGTGATGCTACTCCCCCAGACTTACTTATTTGCCATGTTGGACTAAACTAGTCCTGCACATAAGCGGCAGTTTAAGAGGAGGATGGCAATGCGCCATGCATATTAATGAAGGCACGCTGCCTGAGCTCCAAATCCTACACTGAGCATGGACGAGTGCAGGGGGGTGTCTGAGAGCAGAGCTCTCAGAATAAACATGCTCCTGCAAAGTAGAACAGAAGAATGTGTAAATAAATGAGCAAGACTGTACACAGGTGTCCGCATATCCCCACCAACAGTCCCCATGGGTTCAACAGCAACAGTACATTAAAATAAAATGAAGGAGATCCTTGTACTTATTTGTTTTTAAACCCTGAGTACAGCTAAGCGTAGGTGCGTGGGTTTGCCCATCGCTTAGCTACGGTTAAAGCAGCTGAAAAGGCTGAAGAGGATAACAAGGAATGTATATGCAAATGAAGCAACACAGCAATAGTGGAGTGGTTAGAGCAGCCGCCTCAAGAACAGGTGAGTCCCACTGCAGCACAAATCATTTTCCATGGGAAATCTGTATATGAACATATTTTTACATCATTTTGCCATATATCCTACATAATAACATTTAAATGTGAACTGGAGTACTGCATGAAATGCACATGTGAAGTGTCAGTGTCATAATGAATAAGGCACTAGTAAGCAGGTTTAAGCAAAAATAAGCAGCGTTAAGCGTGTCTAAGTGCGTTTGCATGGGGGTAACCATTGCCCACACAGATTAAGCAAAGTAGAAGCTAACTGAGAGTAAGAAACTGTAACTGGAGGTTAGCAGTGCTTACCATCACGCAAACCCACGCAAACCCGCTTACAACTGCTTTAAAGTGCCTTAATCACTCTGGATCCAACAGCCCATGCTCTGCCCAGCAACAAAATAAACCACCTCTGCAAGGCTCAAACTCAGGACCCTATACACTATAGTCACAGTAGTTAACCACTAAGCCATCATAACAATAGATATGCATGAGGTATCAGCAAACTAATTCTCACCACAGGAAAATCAAGCCAAACATGTGAATCAAGGATACAAGACACATATATAACATGTAACAAAGAAGACATCAATGCCAAAAGGCAAATATCATGCAAATCGAATATTAAGCACTGCTAAGCGTTTCACGGCACTGCTACCCAGACTACTGGCAGGAAACTACAAGTGGGAGAAACAGTGTCAACCTGCAAAGTCAAATCCTAAACAAACGCATGCTCGTCCCTAGCAAGACATCCCCAAACATACTGCAAAAAGAGTCCTCGGGGTAACATACCATGCCTTACAGGTAAGCAAAGAAGGATATGTATGTTCACAGACTGAATGTTTGGGAACCCTGAAGATCCACAGGGTGAGACAACTTACATGATCGGTCTCGAGAAGTGGAGAGTGGGCAATGTGTAGTAATGTGGTGAGATTCGGATGGAACCTGCAGGAAGGATGATTGATGTGGAGGGGGGAGGGGGTGGAGGGAATGATGGGTAAGACATTATGGGCCGAGGCATGCCGGGGTTGGACAGACCCATTCTAATGGGACCACCTCATGGATGTAAGCGAGAAAGGAGGGGGGGAAACAGGAAGGTAACTGAGACATACCATTTCCCATGACAAAGCACGTAATGAGTAATATGTATGTTGCATAACCCACGGAATAACATATATATATATATATATATATATATATATATATATATATATATATACATGGCCTGGAGTACTGCTGCCATGAAAGAACATATATATATATATATATATATATATATATATATATATATATATATATATATATATATGGCCTGGAGTACTGCTGCCATGAAAGTATATATATATATATATATATATATATATATATATATATATATATATATATAAAAAATCTAGAGTACTGCAGGAAAGGCCCATGTGAGGTGTCAGTATCATTATGCATAAAGCATTAGTTAGGTTAAGCAGCAAGAAGCAGTAGTAAGCATATGTCAGCACTAGTAAGCGAGTTTAAGGCCATACATCCCATACATCCACATGTTTTTAGATATATATATATACAGCAATATATATATATATATATATATATATATATATATATATATATATATATATATATATATATATATACATATACACACACACATATATATATATATATATGTGTGTGTGTGTGTGTGTGTGTGTGTGTGTGTGTGTGTGTGTGTGTGTGTGTGTGTGTGTGTGTGTGTGCATAGATATACACAGATATATATCTATGATAGGAAACAGCACCCAAGAATTACATATGTTCACAGGCTATGCCAATGGAAGTGAGGGGCCTAAGCAAGAAACATGTAACACGTAGTATGACCCCCCCCCCCCAGCCGGACAAAGGAAACATACAAATAAACCCACAAACAATTTAAATAGTCCACTGCTCCCCAGACCACAGGCAGGATACAACCGGGGGGGACACAGTGGACCTGTGAAATCTAATCTTAGAACACAGACAGGAGTGTCCCTTGCGGGACACCCCAAAAATTATAATATGGGAGGAAGCCAGTGCGGCGACCTTTCAAGGCGGGGTGTGTACATACCCGGAATACAAGGGTGGGAAAGACTGATGACCCATGGGTGGGGACAATGTACAAGATGGGTCCCGTGAATTGGAGAGTGGGCAGTGTGTAGTGGTGTGTTCAGACCTGACCTGCTCCCAGAGTAAGGATGAGTGCTGAGAAGGAGGTGCAGGTGGGGGAACTATGGGTAGCTGATTATGGGTCTATGCATGCAGATGTTTGCTGGAGTGGGTCTATATGGACAGCCCCAGAGATGTAAGCAAAAGTGTTCACTGGGCAGAGGCGCCGCCGAACAAGCAGTCACACCCACTACGAGTCCCACTGCAGCAAAGTCTAATTTACATGGCAAAGAACGGAATAACCAAATGTAGATGTATATATGTAGAGGTATTTGTGTGTATATCTACCCATAGCTACATGGAGATATAACTCTCCCTCTCCGTAGTACAAATGTATACATACAGAGACAGAATACATATAAATACCCACATATAGATATATACATATGCAGACACCCATACACCCATATGTCGTTATAGATATATATATATATATATATATATATATATATATATATATATATATATATATATATATATACAGCTACAGCAATATATAAATATATACATGTATGCATACATATACAGATACATATGTATACAGTAATGTATACATATATATATATATATATATATATATATATATATATATATAGATATAGATATGTGTGTGTGTGTGTGTGTGTAAATATATACATGTATGTAGCTAGAATATGATACAGCAGTTACGAATTACATATGTTCACAGGCCATGCAAATGGGGGTGAGGGGTCCAATCAACAAACGTGTAACACGTAGCATCAACCCCCCCACCCCCAGTTAGACCAGTGAAACATACAGACACACAATAAAAGAAAACACATCACTGCTTCCCGGACTACAGGCAGGATACTACCAGTGGGAGAGACCCGCCAAGTCTAACCTTGAAACAAAGACATGTATGTCACTTGTGGGACACCCAAAAATTCAATCTTTTTTGGGCTTCCTGCCATTACACCAATGTCGAACAGCAGGCCACGCATGTTCCCAGTGTACAAGGTAAGGGAAGCCTGATGAAACATGGGGCGAGACAACATACATGATGGGTCCCGAGAAGTGGGGAGTGGGTACAGTGTACTGGTGTGGCCAGATCCGACCTGCACTCGGAGTAAGGAAGAGTGCCGAAGAGGATGTACAATTTGGGAACTATGGGTATGAAATTATGGGCCTAGCTGAGCAGGTGTTGGCTGGAGTTGGTCTATGTGGACCGCCCCAGGGATGTAAGCAATAGTGTGCATTGGGCAGGGCCGCCACCCAACAGACAGCCACTCTCGCTACGAGTCCCACTGCAGCACAGTCTATTGTACATGGCAAAAAACTGAATAAGCAGATGTAGATATAAAACTGTAGAGGTGTGTGTGTGTGTGTGTGTGTGTGTGTGTGTGTGTGTATATATATATATACCCATACCTACAACGAGTTAAACCTCCCCCTCTCCATAGTACAAATGTGTACATACAGAAACAGAATATAATTAAATACCCACATATAGATATATACATATGCAGACACCCATACATCCATATGTTGTTAGACATATATATAAATATATATATATATATATATATATATATATATATATATATATATATATACATGCATACAGATATATATATATATATATATATATATATATATATATATATATATATATATATAGATATAGATATGTAGAAATATATATGTATATATGTGTGCAAACATACACATATATATAGCTAGGATATTAATTGATTTATGTATTTCAATTACATCTGTTAACCAGGTAAGTCTGGCTGAGCTTTTGGCTCATTTACAGCAGGGACCCAGGGAGAAAAGCTTCTCAGGACTAGAAAACAATTTATTAAATTGTAGTATACAGCAGATATATATATATATATATATATATATATATATATATATATATATATATATATATACATTTATAAACATATATAGATATGATACAGCAGTTAAGGATTACATGTGTTCACAGGCCGTGCCAATGGGGGTGAAGGGTCCAATCAATGAACGTGTAACACGTAGCATCAACCCCCCCCCACACCTAGACAGGTGAAACATACAAACACACAATACAAGTAAACACACCACTGCTTCCCAGACAACAGGCAGGATACTACCAGTGGGAGAGACCCGCCAAGTCTAATCTTGAAACAAAGACATCAATGTCGCTTCTGGGAGACCCCAAAAATTAATGATGATCGGAGTCAGTCCCTGTAATGATCTATCTAACAAGGCCATGTACGTACATGGACCAGTAGGTTGGGCAAGCCTGATGACCCATGGGTTGAGACAACATACGACATGGGTCCCGACACGTGGAGCGTGGGCAGTGTGTAGTGGTGTGGTTAGACCCCCACCTACACCCACAGTAAGGATGAGTGCTGTAGAGGAGGGGCAGGTGGGGGAACTATGGGTATGCAATTATGGGCCTCGGTGTGCAGGTGTTGTCTGGAGTGGTTCTATGTGGACCGTCCCAGGGATGTAAACAATAGTGTGCATTGGGCAGAGCCAATGCCCAATGTGCAGCCACACCTGGTAAGAGTTCCACTGCAGCAAAGTCAAGTTTACATGGCAAAGGACGGTATAACCAGATGCGTTGTTGCAAACCCACTAAATTACACCAAAGAACACTTGGTCGCAACACCCCACTGTAGGCATATAAGCCGGACTAATTGGCATCACAAGGTAGTATTGGTGTCCAGACCTCACAACTGTCCCTGCTATACACTCCGATTTTAGGTCTCTCCCTCTCAATCCCCCTGAAAACTGGTGAGTGCTGAAGAAAAGGTGGTGAATTGCCCTTAATAAATAATGATAGTAATACAGAGTTATAAACGTTTCATATCAGAAATCCTATATAAATCCATATTCCCTTATTCTGCAAATGTTTCAGGTTAATACTACAAATATATAGAAAATGTCCCTGATTGTCCCTGATTATGTGAGGAGTTGTCCCTGATTTTGTTGAGGTTTCCTCCAATCGGTTGAGAGCTATGTTGCTGTCCTCACCTCCACCCAGGGGTGTGATTGTACAGACCTACCCCCAAATGCAGGGTATATAAACAGCTGTTGCTGTAGAAGAAATGCCCAGCTGTGGACCTTTCAGTCAGCCGTCCTGCACATCCCTCGACATGTCCCCTACTATAAGCCCCTCTGTGTGGCTCATTAACACCACATACCTATCGACCCCTGTTGCATTCGTAGTAATGTCCACAGTCACAAGTAGGTGACACCTTCCATACAACTATATTGACAGAATCTGGAACCCCCAACCCAGGTGTATTACCAGAGCTGTCCCAGACTACACATGTAAAAACACATGAAGGGAAAACTCAAGGACACTTAGATCACCACCTGGTGAAGACCGCCACCATCCAACACCCCAGACCCCTACACCAACTACTAACACTGACACCTCATGTCCTGCCTCGCATACATATCCCAACACCCTGCAAACCTGCACTACCGCACCCCCACCAATCAGTCGAACAGCCTACTATGCAGTTAAAATGACCCTCCCTCCACCTATACCTCCACTATTCCCATCTACTCTACAACACAGGTATGGCATATGTAAACCTACCCCGAATACCTGAGTGTAGCCTAACCAGAAATGCTAAACCAGAATTCCACTTAACCTTACACTGACCTTCGTGAACAGTCATACCTGACATGTACACCTGACTTAAGCATGTATAAAACCTACATGTACATGAAGTAGCATGGGAGTATGTGGCAGCCAGAGGGAGTACGCCTGTGTGGGGGGGCATTACTCAGATTAAGCAAAGTAGAACAAACAGGTTCAAGAAACAGTAACCGGAGGTTAGCAGTGCTTACCATCGTACAAACCCATGCAAACTCACGTGTCCGACCCAGCAACAGAATAAACTGCCTCTACAAGGCTCGAACAAAGGATCCTGTACACTATAGTCACAGTAGTCACCCACTAAACCATCATAATAATTCAGATGAATGAGGTATCAGCAAACTAATCCTCACCACAGGTAAATCAAAACAAAGATGTGAACTTAATCTATGCACAGTGTGAGGTGGTATACCTTGCTACATAACATAAATATGTGAAATGGACTACTGCAGTAAGCATAGATGCGAGGTGTTATTGTAGTAAAGTGTAGAAGGCCCCAGGTCCCTCTACAGTGTATGTACACATGAATCACGGATACTAGACACATAAAACCTGTAATGAAGAATATATTACTGCTAGAAGGCAAATATAGTGCAAATTAACTATTAAGCAATGCTAACCACAGCACAGCTCAACTTAGTAAGAGTAAGCAATGTGTAGGGGAGCTTATCCAATCTGCCTACCATTACACCCCTATAAGCACTGCCAACCTTAGGTAAGCAGGTGTGCCCCTAGCTTAGCCTCTTCAAACTCAGCCAATCAAATGAAAGTGCAGGTAAATGGCTGCAGATAAACCACACAGGTGGGACTACGTTCCATAAGTGGTGGTAGCTTCCTACTGCAGGCAGAATGGCTGGTGTGAGTGAAGGTACTCGTGTTAGAGCACAGTGCTGGTGCATCCAGGAGTCTTAACCCATGGTATGGCTCCTGGTACAATACCATGAGGAGAGACCACTGCAGGGCTAGTACCAGGGCTCGCAGTATAAAACGGAGGCCTGGGACAGTTTCGTCCGTGACCTCACCAGTGCCACAGGTATCCCCCGGGCTGGTGAGCAGGTCAGGCATCACCATGCTTACCTGAAGTGGCAGAGGGGGGATGTGCTGGAACAGTGGATCCAGCAGTCTCGACAGATGGCTAATACCCTAGTACTGAGTAACTACCAATTCCACTAAGTAGTGAAGAATTGACTAGCTTGTGTATACTATGGATAGGTATGGCTACGTTTCACTGTATACATCTGACATCTGCAGATCAGTGGGCTATGAAACAGCAAGCCCATGATGCTAGGTTGCAAAGGCTGTGTTGCGTGGCCGGTTAGTATTCCTCTGCATGTACTGTCATAACAAATACATATAAGAGCATTAGAAAGTGTTGTACCAGTAGGAATACATGTGTAATATTCTGTGAATAATGGTATAACCCTAGGAGTGCTTCTGAGTACTCTTCTGTCATATGTAGTTGAACTGTTGCATACTATAAATAGTAATGCTGTATTAAGCAGTGTTACCCATGCTGTGGTATGCAGATAAAATGTGTATGAAGGGCTGTATAACAATGTTGGAAGTGGCAAGAGGTCAGTCATATTGTACAAGTGAAGGAGACATAGATAGAAGACCGTAGAAAGCCTCCCATCAATTCTCTGATGGCACAGTGTACTGTGATGTTAATAATAATTTTGTTGTCACACACAGCAGGGGTTTGAATCCTGGGAGTGCTAGTAAGCTGTATGCATAATTGTACCCCACAACTGTATGGATTTTGTTACAATGTTCAGATAGAAAGCTGTATGTATAATTACACCCAACAACTGCACAGAATTGGCTAGAGTGTTCAGATAGACGGTTGTATGCATAGTCATACCCCACTGCTGTTCTAGTCTGTCCAGCATGTACAGATAAATGGCCCATATCACCAGCCTGGTACCCGGTCCATCTGAAAAAGCAGTGTGAGGAACCCAGAAATATAGGCAGCTGTAAATTACATAAAACAGCAAGTCAAACATGTACATAGTCATAGAATGTGTAGGAAAGACAAACCTGTCATTATAGCACCTCACCCAAAGTGTATCACAGCAATACACAACATATGTTGCATTAACACCTGCATCTTGTCACGGCTGTATGTAAGACACAGGTCACATATATAATAATCTATAAACATACCAGTGTACAATATAAGGCCATTGGATAGTGTAATAATACTTGTGAGGGAAATATCACTGCAGTGACTAAAAATGTCGTGAAACTACAAGGATATGTCAGTTGTTAATTGAACACTCTCTCACCCCTACCATATGTGCGAAATAGCCCAATGACACTCCTCAACTGGTATGTGTACACTCCAAACATTTGTTGTGACATATATCCTAATGAGTTATACATATTCACATTTGTTGCTATGCATGTGCCATGTTATAATACACCCATAATGGTGGTCTGTTGTATCAATGACACCTGCATGCTCTTGTAATGGAAACTGTTGTTCCATATATGCATGCATGCTGCTTGCTCTTCAACTGTGTTAAATCCGGTGTGTCGGGTTAATGGAAATACGTTTGCATGCTGTTATACCTAATCCTGAATGCTGTTGACTGTTACTAAACCATATCTGCCATAAACCGGCGACAACACAGCTCATATGGGAAGGCCAGTCCCAGCGGACCTACCTGTCCCACCCCAGCTGGCCATGGCACCAGGCACCAGCACATCTGGGGCCCAGCCTGGGAACTCCACCTCCGTGGGCACTGTGCCACCTTCGGGAGGAACTGCTGCAGGGGATGGGGATCGCCCCCCCCTCGGAGTGGTCACCGAGGGGAACCTGTCACCCATTAACAGGCCCGGGCCGTGGTGTGTAGGGAGTTGATCTGGAGTATGGAGAGCGACTATGCCAGCTTGAGGGCCGAGTGGTGCTCTTAGAGGGTGAGCCTGCCCTCCTACATAGCTCCCAGCACATGAAGGTGCAGTGGTGACTGGCCATGGGTGGGGACATAAGTCCCACTGTTTCCAGTTAGGGGCTCATGGACTTGCAACTTCCACACACCCCTCCCCGTACAAGGTGTTTACCCCCACATGTGTCATATACTGGCCCTGTATGCGTCTTGTGTGTCTTGTCTGTTATCCTACCCAACCTCCCTCCCCAAATATAACTACTACCCCTCCCCAACATCCCACTTTCACCTGAAAAATAAAACAAGGGCAATCAGTTCCCACAACAAAATCACAGCCCAAACATTGCTGTCAATCTTGCACATGTGTCCACTGGACACATGTAATATGGTCTATTTGGCATCACAATGAATATATGCTATCCTCACCCCTTCCCCAGGGGTTTGAGCATCCAAATGTACCTGCAAATATAGTGTATATGCACAGCTGTTGCTGTAGAAGAAATGGGCGGCTATCGACCTTTCCCATACCCTTCCTGCACATGCCTAGCTATTGTCCCTACTGTCTTTCCCTCTTTGTGCCTCATTTGGCACCACTTTCCTATCAACCCCTTTTGCTTTTATGTCAGATAAATTAGCGCTGGGGTAAGCAGCAGTCAGCACCTTTAGGCAGCAGTAAGCATGTTTGTGTGGGGGTAAGCTGTGCCTACACAGGTTGAGAAATCAGAAGCTAAATGACTGTATGAAACCATAAGCGGAGGTTAGCAGTGCTTACCGTCATGCAGACTCACTCAAACTCGCTGACAACTGCATAAAAGTGCCTTAATCCCTCTGTAGACAACATCCCTTGTTCTGCCCAGCAACAAATTGTAATGCCACTCCAAATCTCGAAGCCAGTACTCCATACACAAAGTGATTTACCACTAAACCATGGCAGATATACATAACCTGATGTTTTCACAAACATATCATCCAGCACAAGCAGTCAACAGTACAGGAAATGTACTAATATCATACCACACAACCACTTAATGCAAGAATTCAGGACAAAGTGTGCCAAAATGTGGGTACAAGTAGGGATATATGGCAAATACTGCTCTAAGACACCTAAAATGTTGCTAGTCACACAGTGATATGTATTAGAACAGATATCATGAAGGAGATGAAGTCTGAAACACAAAAGTGTTGGCACGAGTTACTGACTACAGTCCTGTGATCAACCATATCAATTGCCAACAGAATGAGGTACAGGCCAAAAATATGATCCGAACATGCATGGACATATGGACAGATATATATCTGGAAATGTAGGCAGATAGCGATGTGTGTGTGTGTGTGTGTGTGTGTGTGTGTGTGTGTGTGTGTGTGTGTATGTGTGTGTATATATATATATATATATATATATATATATATATATATATATATATATATATATATGTACATATAATGATATCTATAGATGTATATAAATATGGATACAAATAGAACTCTATATAGCATTACTACATGGGAACAAACACACGAACCACTAACTACAACATAACAGACCATATGCACTATTAATGGGGGTGGGGGCTCAAATGAGGGATTCCTGGTAATTAGTGCTCTGTTACCCCCCCCCAGCCCTAATGGATATGCTGTGCAACCCAATACCCAGCACATGCATATTTTGGCTACAGGACCCTCCACAACACAGCCACTTTGCTTTCACAGTAAGCCAATTCACCTGTATGTCAGGGCGATATCTGTAACATAACATACAGAAAAGTAATTCTAATGTAGAGAATGTACAATGTGGAAGGGATACACATCACAATGGTTCAGATATGCACGCACCTCTCCATTGACTGATATGTTCAGGTATATACAAATATATGTCTATATATATATTTATATAGATATATATATATGTATATATATATATATATATATATATATATATATATATATATATATATAAAATATTTTGATATATATATAGATATAGATATATGATAATATATATATATATATATATATATATATATATATATATATATATATATATATATATAGGTACATACACATATACACAGACAACAGGTATTAGTAGCCATACATATGTAAGAGTAATGTGTAAGTACTGGGTGCAAAGTATATCCCTCAGCCACAAGCCTTGTAACTGGTACCTGTGAAATGTTCAGTGTGGCAACATGTCCTACAAATAAGGAAACATACATCAAACATATACCCACTCACAGTTCAAAGGACATGACACGACACACAGGTATGCATACACAGGCAACCTTTATTTGTGTACTATACAATAATGTATACCATTACTTACAACACATGAAGTCTGACATATGTAATCAGTGATGAATGTAAGGCCCACACAAAACAGTAGATGCAAGCAATGTGGATATATAACATACTATGCTGTCCAGGCCAAGGCCTTCAATCAGTACAACAGTAGACAAAGAATTTGCCTTCAAGATAGGTAACAATCAACAATTACTGATGTATCCCATCAGCCTCCAATTATACCCTGTAGTCAAGCCCTAGGGGGAAATGTAATAGTTGTGGTAATGTCAATGTATCTGTCACATGTATGGACCCTGACCAATATATTTTGTGGGAATCCACGATATAACTGGGATGGTAGCAGGAATGCTAGCAGTAAATAATGATAGGCCATTACCCAACAACCCCTAACTGTATCACAGCAGGACAAAGCCTGCCATATATGTGGAGGCCAGAGGATGGCACACAGGGCCATACTTGCAATATTGTTGTTACACATCCTGGATATTGCTGGTGTTACAGGATTTGTTGCAACATACCCTTATGCAGGAATACAACATCAGAAACACAAATGGATGTAGCTATGTACTAATAGCATGCAACAGACAGATTGCCAGTAATATATGTAGGGCAAGACCTGTGTAGTGCACAGACCAAACCAATCACACAACCCACTGGCCATCATGTGGATAGGCACACAGTTGAGAGCTATGCAGATGGACTGAGTTCCATCTTAAACAACTATGTGCACACAAACACTGCAAGATCAGCAATATACAATGCACATATGAACACTACTCACTCTGTCTGTAGGTCTGGAACCCCATACAAATGTGTAATTGGCGTCTGCAATTCCTGCTGTAAGAGGTTTTGCAAACTGCTGTCTATAACACTGCTGCCCACATACAGGAAGGTTGTCCTTCATACTGGAAAGGTTAAGGGACAACGTCCACATGAGTCAGTATTTTATAGTACTGGATTGCCATGACAGTGGTTATCTGAAGTACTACACAGCAGGCTGCATGCAGTTAGCAACTGTTGCACACTTATTGGTGCAGAGCCCATCACCTGATCATGTGCATCACTTACAAAAGCCATGCTGCAATCCATTCAAACCAGCTCAATCACTCTAATGGAGAGAGAGAGAGAGAGAAAGACAGAGACAGAGAAACACACACAGCGAAAAGAAGTATAAAACATAAACTGTAAACAACAGGCAGTCACAGCTGTCAGGGAAAAAAATGACAGGTAAGTAAAACATATATGTATGTAATTGAAAGTAGTATGTGGTATAGAATAATAGGAAATATGATGTGGAATGTTGATATGAGCCATCTGTAGATGTCACTGTAATGAAGTTCTGCTGAACAACTGCTCTGGAGAATAATGTCTGTCCCTGTAGGCAGTGGGACATACCCACCAACTGTTTCAGATCAGCAAGGAATGACAAAGAATTAAGCCACAATATGTGTGTTTGGTATGTTAGTGTGAGCAATAGCTGGTGGTGGAAGTACTGCCGTCATGATAGACACATGGGTGTCAGAGCACACCACACGCAGGATAGTTATGTTAATGTCTAATGCAGCATGCACAAATGCCATAGGTGTATAATAGGCTTACCAGCAATCACTCACTATATATACACCACCCTAATGTTAGTCTGTGTTCATATGTGACACCTGGCTGTGTTGCAGTAAGGCAGAGGAGTGCAGCTGTGAATGAAAGACAGTTACAGAATGTGGACCAGATGTCTGTATGCACCCCACATAGAGATAATTATCTATGTGATATATAATTAGACAGGTATGTCTACAGATATACAGGCAGTCATACAGATGTAGGTATATAAACACCCACAAGATATAACTATACATATACATATATATTGCATTCTATGAACGGTTTGTAGTAGCTGATATGGTAGCGGGAGACACAGATGTGCATTAAGAACTATGGTAACCCTGCTGTATGGTTGCACTGACCTGTTTCCATCTTTATGTCTTCCAGGGAGGATGCCCCATATCTGTCTTCCGGCCTACAGTGCTGCAGAGACTGAGGTGATAGTATCACATTTGGGGCAGCACTATGACCAGCTGTTCAGACGGACAGCCCAAGACCAGCAGGAGAGGACCGCCCTGTGGAATGAACTAGTCCACAGGGTCAATGATGTCGGACTGCATAACTGCAGCTATGAGCAGGTCTGGCATCATTGCAGCGACATGCTTCACCATGTACATCGGCGTGCTGCTGCTGTATGGGGAGGCCACCTCACAACAGGGGGGAGACAAGCCATCCATCCACCCCTCACCCGTGAGGAGGAGCTACTCAGGAACCTTGTGGCACCTGCACACCTGCAGCACCAACAACTGGCAGGGTGCATTGTGGAGGTGGGTGCCACCGACACACTGTCTGAGGAGCATGCAGGTAAGGCCCCTGGGCACATCAGTACACCACTCGTGTGTATGCATCTGTACAGGTACATCATGAAAATCAGAGATGTCATATACATAGTCTGTTGCTGTGTAGTAGTAGTAAACAGACATGCATAAGCTGTAGTATTGTGGAATCCTACTGTAAATGTAACATAATGCTGCACTCACCCTTTACGAATGCCACAGCTATGGCCAGTGACAACAACATTCTCACACTCTTATGTAGGTCCCTCCAGGATACCACCACAGCAGCAGCCTATAGCCGGTGAGTATGGTTCATGTTCATGCATGACAAGACACTGTGCATGTAATGGCTATGGGATATTCCATGCACACATCTAACACACCTACCCATACTGCATGCTGTACACGCTTACATTTTGTTGTTGTGAAATGCACTGCATCATAGTAGTGACCATGCTGTGGTAATAGAAGGGTACAAGAGACACATGCAAGATATCGAACATTCTATCTTTGTGCAATGTGTCCACATGGATGGGGAGTATGGCAGGAAACACGACCTACAGTAGGGACATGTGTGAAACACCACCCTCATGGCTGTAACTGCACACAATCAGGTTATGTAACTGTGGCAGATGTAACCCTGACCCCACAGCAATGGTGCACAGCACAAGGCAGGGTGCAGAACAGGCTGACAGTAACACTTTGTACATGGGTGCAGTATTGACAAGGGGAAGGGGCATCATCTACCAACACAACCCATGCATCACACACGTATACTGCCGCTGTGATGAGGTCGCATTGGTTGCACTGCATGCTGTTGAGAACCAGATGTAATGCATGCTGATAGAAGGGTAATGGGAGGACTGTGTGTACAAAAGGTGTGCAACCCCACACATAGGTGTGTGTGAGGGGTGTTGAATGTGTGTGTAAGTGCAATCTGGTGGAGTATGGTCAATGCATGCCTGATGTGTGTGTATATGTGTGTCTGTTTGTACGGGTGTCCATCTATGCACAGGCGATAGTGGGATTGATTACATGGCAGTACTTCTCCTTGTGATTGTGCTGTAGATGTAGTGACACATGAGACACCAGGACAGCCTGTCTGATAAGTGAACACAGGACCACTGATAGCATAACAAGGTCTGTAGCACAGAACATGCATTGGGAGGGAAAGTACATACCAGGTATACACATCATAATGCCAGCAGCAGAAGGATAACCGGCTACCCACGTATGCAGCACTACTAATACAATGAGGAATTACCAGACCACATCAGTGAGTGTATCCAGGTATTACTGTTGTCTGCATGACGGGTTGATTGTGCAGCAGATGGGGCATGGACTGATCAAGACTGTAGTATGGGGCTCCAGTGTGTGACATATGTAGTGAATGTAGCAGCCCCAACCATTTAGGGGCCATGTACACCATGACTGGACATACACAGGGTATTACTGGATGACAGCACTGAGGCCATGTACTACCTACTCCACCAAAGTAAGGGAGGTCATAAAGTAACAGGATATGTTTTGTGATCACACGTGTAGGCATGGAGAGGTCTAATATGTTAATGGGTAGTATGAATGAGTGTATGTTAGCAAGTGCCATGCAGGATGGGGAACATCTGCAACTGAATGTGGGACTGTCTGTAATCCCAGTGTAAGGGGGGTAGTAAGGTGAACTGTCAGTATTTGTGGGTGTACATGTGTGTGTGTCTGTGCCTGTGTGTCTGTGTGTGTGTGTGTGTGACTGTGTGTGTATGTGACTGTGTGGGTGTGTGTGAGTGTGCGTACTGTTATGCAATGCTGTACAGTTCCTAATGTGTGTGTTTGTTTCCCCCACAGGTGGCAGAGGTGGGTCAGGTTCCCTCCTGCATGCAAACTGAGGTAGGTGTCTGTACAGACACAGAATGATGATGATGATGGTACTGGTGAAGTACAGGTGGGGTTGTCAGAGGCCAACACTGTGCCTACATGTGTCATCACCCTCCTAGCCACCCCAAGCCCTCACACAGTTGCAGTGCCCCTACAAACCCCATCACACGTGGCCATAACAGAGGGACAGTTGGCATTTTGTGCCAGTGACCAGGAAGGTGTGGTGTTCATGCCAACTGTGTCAGGTCACAGTCGGCATAGCCAGATGTCCAGCAGGTCACCACATTGGCAGATGTACCATGGTGCTTGTGGGAGGGCCACTGGTCATCATGCCCCTGGCAGAGGCACCACAACTGGCACCACCAGGAGCATGTTTCAGGCTGTAATGGAGGCACAGGCATGTATGGATATGCACACCAGACAGGGCCTGAGGCTGCAGACAGCTGCTTTCTCATCTGTAAGTGGCAAACTCCATGACATTGCTGCTGCCCTCTGTGAACATACCGAGGTCATAGATAGACGGTGGGGTGAGATGGTGGGCCTCTTCGACCATGGAATGTCCATGCTGTAATGTGTGTTGGGAGTGGTGTGACATCAGTGTGGACATAGGCCAGAAACACCAGCAGCAGGTGGTCAACATGGACATGCCACACCACCAAGCCACTCCCGTAGTGGCAGTACCAGCCCCAGCACACCACTGGGGGTGCTGCCCACACCACACTGCAGCAGGCCTCGTGCATGTGGCCCTGACCTGTCCCAGGCGGGACATGGTTCCAGCAGACACCTGTCATCATCAGGGGAGTGTAGCACCTCAAGGTCTGTACCTGCATATGCCCATGGAACCCCTGACAGGCACAGTCAGCATGTCCATGCCGGAGGCACTGAACTGCACACCCTGCCAGGTATGGTCTGAAGCTGTCCAACAACACCTGTATAGGGTAGCCACATGGCAGAACTGTGTGCATGCATACCCGCACACTATGCAACCACACACCTAGGGTGACCCCATACCTACACACACCATATCACCATGCCCCAATCATTGAACAAAACCCCTGACCCACACTCACGATGACACATGTATGGACCACCATCGGCCTCTTGCAAACCAGCAACACACCCTGTGATGACGATGATACCTGGGCCACTTCCCTGTCATCCATAACATTGATGCAGGGACAGGCTAACATGGTTCTGATGCACACGGTGACTGTTATAGAGTGTTGCAATGTACTGCAGTGTGAGATGTTGTCAGGGGTAATGTGTAATGCATACATGTCAGGTAGTGTAGCCATGCAGCTATGATGCATTTCAGCTGTCAGTAACAGTGATTGTTATCTCCATAATGTTATCCATTTGTGTTGCAGGTGTACATGTGTCAGCAGGAGGATGGGCTGCAGTCATATTTCACAAGAGTACGGCACTGTGGTGACACCATGGTGACTGCCCACAGGTGGTAACCTCAGTCCCACAGTCACCACTAGGGGGCTTGTGGGCTTCCAATATCCCGACACCCCTCCCCATCAAGGTGTTCACCCCCCATATGTGTCATATACTGCCCCTGTTTGCGTCTTGTGTGTCATGTCTGGTAACCTTCCCATCCTCCCTCCCCAAATATACCCACAGCCCCTCCCCAACATCCCACTCCCACCTGAAAAGATAATAGAAGGACAATATGTTCCCACAAAGCAATCTCACCCCATATATGGCTGTCCATTCCACACACGTGTCCACTGGACACAAGTAATCTGGTCTAATTGGCATCACAATGCATTTATGTTGTCCTCACCCCTCTCCCAGGGATTTGAGGGTCCACATCTACCTCCAACTGCAGTGTTTATGCACAGCTGTTGCTATAGCAGAAATGGGCAGCTATGGACCTTTCATACAACCTTCTTGCACATGCCTAGCTATGTCCCCTACTGTCTTAGCCTCTTTGTGCCCCTTTTTCACCACTTTCCTAGCAACCCTTATTTCCATTCTTTTAAAGAGGTTAGAGTGGGGATAAGCGGGAGTGTTCTGGCCAGTAACAGAATAAACTGCCTCCGCAAGGCTCGTACCCAGGACACTGCACACCATGCACAAAGTGATTTCCCACTAATCCATGGCAGATGTACATAACCCTGATGTTTCCACAAACATATCATCCAAACCAGTCATTCAACAGTACAGGGAATGTATTGCAACATATAGATGTATGTGTGTGAGTAAATATATTAATGTCTAAACAGGTACAACATATTGATATATGTAGATATATGTATATCTATATCTATAGGGATATATACATATATAAATATATATGAACATATACACATGCAAATGCCTACATCTGTGGATATATATGTCTACATCTACATGTGCAAATATATACAGTAGGTCATGTATATGTCAGCAGATATATACATGTACATATATAGGTGTATATGGACAGACATCCGGTGATAACAATGGGGATATAACAAAATCATATATGTCCTCATGCAATGTTAATGGCATTGAGAGGCTCCACACAATATATGTCTGATAAAAATAGGTATACTCCCCCCCCAGCCAAGCATGTTCCCCCTGTAATACAGTAACAAGTGTTGCAGATCCCATAACCAGGACCACACATAACATGGCTATCCCTAAGATACATATACACAGACAGATATATGAAGCTACAGGCATATATATATATATATATATATATATATATATATATATATATATATATATATATATGGATATATATGTTAGTACACATACACACACACAGAGATATGTACAGTACGATACATATGTAGTACTTGCACACAACTTGAGCAGCCAGTATTCCTACAGTCACCACCTTACCAGTTGGAGACTGTATGAGCCACCCATACAAATGACATTCATAGCCTGCAATACATACCCACAGAGATATCAAAGGGTATAACACCACACACAGGTGCCCATAAATGATAGTGACAGCTATATTTGTGTACTATGACAGTTGTATATGCCATGTCATATAGCCATTTACACACTGACATCCATAAGAACAGTGTAATGCAACTGGAAAACAGTTATACTGAGACAGTAGTCTTGTAAGTTTGACACATCTTGCTGTCCAGGCCGAGGCCTTCTAGTAGTACAATAGCAATGACAGACTGGCCCACAGCATACCAGACAATCAACAGTACGCAATGCAGATGTATAGGTCAGCAGCCTCTATCTACACTCTGTGCACAATCCCTAGGGGGTACAGACCCCAGTTGAAACAATGGGATGTATCTGTTACATAACAAGGCATAACTGACACCATCACAATCACGCAGACAAACATAACAGTCCGTATGGCAAGCGGCAGTAGGCCTGCATTTACCCATGGTGGACTGCATGGTAATGTACAACCAGATACCTTAAGGCAGCTTACCCCAGATACCCACACATGTTGTTACAGCCTAGGTTAGTCATGGTGCATCCCCCTACACTCACTACTACTGGGCCATATACCACTGTTACGTACACTGCCCTCTGCAGTGCATTAGGGCACACATGTATTGTGTAGGTGGAGCCCACACATATATGGCCCCAACCCCCCAGTATGTGTGGGGGACACGACAGCAGTGGAGGGATGGCAGGAATGACAGAGTGACATACACACAGTCCACTACATAACAAACCTTGACAGCATGTCATCTGTGCTAAGCCAGGGATGTAGGTGAAGGACAGAGTCTGGAACACAGGCACATATGTGTACAACTGTTGTCATACAGTAAGCAAGTTATGTAAATGTGTACATACCTATATGGATATATGTATAATGAGATGTACATATATGTTTGCCATATGTCCTGCGCATGGGGTGGAGCCCTACCTCAGCCCCAGTAGTCCCAACCTCTCAGTGCAAGGAGATGTCATGAATATTTTGCAGGTATATTTGTAGACTATTGCTACTGTAATAGGGAGTGTCTTCACAGACATGGTGTGTGTGGAGGTCACATCTGCTGTGGACATGTGCGCCACTGGCTACTGACAGCCATCCTAAAGTCATCATAGTACAGTACCACTGGTAGCACAGTAACACCCCTGTGGACTACAGCTGCGATATGCCCAATATATATGGACAGTCTGACACACACTGTTCAGTCCAGGGATATACACAGAACCCCTTCATGCAAGACATGTGGACCAGGCCTGTCAATGTGGATGTTAACAGCCATGTAGATGGGTATCACACATACATACTGGTATACATTTGCCCCCATAGATTATACATTCATACACCCCTGTCTGTCCTGACACATAATAACCGCTGATACAGAGGTGCCATGGCCACATACTACCCACTAGTTAGTGACATACATCTGAACAGCATCCCACTACTTTGTCTGGCATACATGACTGCCATGGTGGCCCGGCAGAAGTACATCTGGTAAGTATCTGGACATGTCATCTCACTGGATAAGTACAGTCATGTGCTAGGCATGTAACAAAGCACAGTGCTAGTTATTTTATGGTGGCCCTACTATATATCACCATAGGCAGACTAACTCAACACTGGGCTACATCTCCCATGTGGGGATACACATGTACCTGCATAGATAGCAGGGTCCACAGGCATGTCATATCACAGAGTAACAGACACCTGTGTGAAAGTGCATAACCACAACCAATGTGAACACATCCACAGCCACATATGGTAAGCTAGCGTGCTATTATAGTATATGGACTATCTGACCTACACCATCCTCATATGATCCACTCACACAACACCCTTACATATACTGGGCTGCTAGACAGTGTGGTCCGATGCCTGTCTGTGGTATGGGACATGTGTGTGTTTGCCCCTACAAACATGTAAGCTGTTAGGGTGACATACAGTGGAGCAGCATGTAACATCAGATAGGACAGGACCTGGAACAATGACATCTACAACAGTCTCTACACAGGCCAAGGTACATATTCACTATACACACACTGTCGACAATTACCAGACTTACACATACCTCAGTACTGTACACACAACCACATAATGGCCAGGCTATGTCCTCAATTATAACCCATACTATACATAACATGTGCAGCAGTCTGATATCTCACTGGCTTGTTATCAGATATGCTGTCAATGACACAGAATATATGCACCCCCTACTGCATGACATATGTGCAAAGGTTGACAGAGTTGTGGCTTGAGGCACAAACACAGGGCCAATATTGACTTGTCACTCTTATACCCTTATACATATACTGTCGTAACAGGGTTTGTTGCACCATATGTCCTATGAGGGATGTGACGTCGGTAACTCTCCCACCTGAAACCATCTACTGCCTGCTATCCTCACACTACCTTCTGTACTCCACAGATAGGTGCACTGTAGCTGACACATGAAACCAAAGGCACAACACTACCCAGTCTGCAGATGACCCTGCGGATGGGGACCCCTCATATACATGGGACGGACATGGCAGGTATTGCGACATGTACGACAGGCATATCCAGACAAACACTGTTAAACCAACTGTACTCCACATGCAGTATAGCAGCACTTACAGTCTGTAGTCAGATCAGGCACATCCCCCTCCTGTTTGTTGCCCCCTTTCCACAGTGTATGTTGTTAGAGGTAAATCCCCAATCCATCTGAGATGCTGATTGCCAAACAACAGATCGAGTTCCTGCTCACAGTGACTGTAAAGGGCCAACACCACCATGTTGTTCCTAGGTATTGGAGTATGTTTCCATGCAATTGGCTATGGGCCTGTTACCACAGCCTTTAAACATGCAATCAGCTAGGGGAGGGCTGCAATTCATGCAGAGGCCATATACTACATATGCTGTATACTATCCACATATTGGCTGTTGCCTAGGCATGTGTGTGTGCTCTGGGTAATAGTGGGATTGCTAACTCTGATTGGCTGGCCTTAATGTCAAATGTCTGGGTATGGCTTTGCACACCTACCTCTCAGCTAATTTACATCTGGTATCCCTGTATGGTTGACATGGTGATATATAGTAGGGCCACCATGAAATAACTGAGCAAAACCCTTCCACATTGGCCACAGGTGTCACACACTCACAGCCATCTCTACACAGGATACATGTTACACACACACCTGTCATGTCTAGGAGTAGAACCCCTATTTAATTTATCACACTACAGCAGTACACAGTTACAGGACATGCTATGGAGATTACTGGGTGTCATATTTCCAGTTGTGTATTTCTAGGTGAGTGACATCAGCAGGCTTGCCAAAGGTGAGTATATGAATTATACAGAGTGTGAGTAGCCTAAAAAGCATTGCTCTCTGCTCAGTCAGACACACAAACACACAGTTGCCAGGTCTGGGGTTAGAACACCTACTTAACTCTGTTATCACACTACAGCAGTATGCAGTTACAGGATGCGCCACTGAGATTACTGAGTTATAACTTTCCCAGAGGTGTATTTCTAGGTGAGTGACTTCAGCAGCCCTGTCAATGTTGAGTATATGTATTGTACAGTGTGTGAGTAGCCTAAAAAACATTGTTTTCTACTCAGTCAGACACACACCCACAGATTCACACACTAACACACACAGTTGCCAGGTCTGGGGTTAGAAAACCTACCTAACTACTTTATCACACTACAGCAGTACTCAGTTACAGGACGTACTACAGTGATTATTGGGCTCAAACTTTCCCAGAGGTGTATTTCTAGGTGAGTGACATCAGCAGCCCTGCCAAAGTTGAGTATATGAACTGTACGGAGTGTGAGTAACCTAAACAGCATTGCTCTCTACTCAGTCAAACACACACACACACACACACACACACACACACACACACACACACACACACACAGTTGCCAGGTCTAAGGTTGGAACACCTATCAAACTACTTTATCACACTACAGCAGTATGCAGTTACAGGACACGCTATGGAATTTACTGAGCTCTGACTTTCCCAGAGGTGTATTTCTAGGTGAGTGACATCAGCAGCCCTGCCAAAGTTGCGTACATGAACTGTACAGAGTGTGAGTAGCCTAAACAGCATTGCTCTCTACTCAGTCAGACACACACGCACCGATTCATACCCAAACACACACACACACACACACACACACACACACACACACACACACACACACACACACACAGTTGCCAGGTCTGGGGTTAGAACACCTACCGAACTACTTTATCACACTACAGCAATACGCAGTTACAGGGTGCACTGTGGAGATCACTAGGCTATGACTTTCCCAGAGGTGTATTCCTAGGTGAGTAACATCAGCGGCCTTGCCAAAGTTCAGTGTATGAATTGTACGGGGCTTGAGTATCCTAAAAAGCATTGCTCTCTACACAGTCAGAGACAGACAAACACACACACAAACACACTCACACAGTTGCCAAGTGTGGGGTTTGGACTACGACCTAACTGGTTTATCACTACAGCAGTATGCAGTTATGGGAGGCACCATGGTGATTCCTGAGCTACAGCTCTCACAAAGGTGTATTTCAAATTGGATGACCTCAGCAGGCTTGTCATACTACTACTACTACTATGGAGTGGGTGGTGTGTGCATGGGCCATAACCCATTCATGTAGGGGTTGACATGCCACATGCGGGCACACACAGGGTCATATGTCACAGGTACTTGTATACAGCTACTAGATGACTACTTCCTTGTACAGTCATGTTGCAGAGCTGGCACGAGCACCACATAGTCTGTCATGCTGACAGATGCTGATGGCTAGTATCTGCAGTGAGTGCATCTGCACCTCATGTTGTTGTGGGCCTTTAGCTGTGTGCTGGGTGGGACAGTCCGGGATGGGTCCTTGTTATGGTGACCCTCTTCCACACATCTATGTCCATCTACCTTTGGCTTATTATAGTGTGGTGTCCTTACATATATGTCTGTATTCCTATCCACTGTGTGTGCAAGGAAGGAGTGGTGCATACTGACATGTGTCTGCACTAAGAACTGCAACTGCCAGATATGTCTGGTCCACTGGTGTTTGCAGACATGGTCTTCATGTGTTTAAGTGTGTGAGCATGCCCAGTATGACCTTTCAGTATGTTGCTGACTTACATTGCCTTCATTCTTCTAAGTGTGTGAGCATGCCCAGTATGGCCATCCGTAGTGCATGTGTGGAGCATGTCCAGGTTGTTTGTACTGCGGTGTTGACCTTTGTGTTGTACACCGACAGGTAGCATGCCGTGTCTGCAGGGTATCCATCGGTCATTTGGCTTGTACTGTTGCTACATTTCTGCATAGCGGGGGGGGGACACCTGACTGTTTCTACATTTCTACACAGGAGTGTGGGAGGGCACACCTGACTGTTACTATTAGGGTACATAGGATGGGGGGGCACACCTGACACTTCTACACATTTGCTAGGACTGTACTGGTATGTTGGGTACTCCATTTCAGTCTGTAGTCTTGCCTATCATGCTGGCTAGAAGCATAAAAGTGTACTACAGATCCTGGCTTTCACTGCCAACATATTGGTTTCAGACTTCCTAGCCTTCACATCTTCCATCTAACTGCCTGGCCTGCTGTAGTCTGTCTGTGTAGGCCTGGGGGGGGGGGTTACACATAGGGCTCATTCAGAGGCCATATTTCAGCATTTGTTTGTGTTTGCCTACACCTATGCTGCTGACTTTAACAGTTGTTGTGTATGTGCCCCCCCAACTGGCATGTGTGAGTCGCTTACCTTGTGAGTGTCCCAGTATTGAGGGTGGTGCTGCAGGGCTGCCTATGTCGGATGCACAGAGTACACACCCTATACATGGTTGAGCACAGGTAGTGTCATGTTTGGCATCCCTTTTACTGTATGTGCGAATCAGAGAGAGGTGACATTCCCTGGGTCCGTACTACGTCAGTGCATGCACTATACATTGCCTCTTTGCCAGGGCCAGGGCATACTGGGCATGCCTCCTTCTGCCTACTGGGGCAGGGTCAGGTTGTTCCTCCCCCAAGTCACTCTGTGCCTGTGCAGGCCTTGGCAATGGTGGGGGGCTGTGTGGCCCTGCCCCATGCTGTTCCTGCTGCAGTTGTTTCCACAGGATCATATTGTGTAGCATGGCACATACAAGGACAATTTGGGTGCATGTAGTTGGTGAGTACTGCAAGGCTCCACTAGATGTGTCCAGACACTGGAACCGGAACTTCACCATCCCAAACACACACTCTGTTATGATTCGTGTTTGTGTGTGTGCCTCATTATGGAGTTCTTGTTCGGGTGTGTGTGCATTTCTGATGGGTGTCATCAGCCATGACTCCAGTGCATATCCAGCATCCCCCACTAGGTGACCGTGTGAGATGTCCCCACTGGCAAATCTGTGGTACAGCTGCATCAGATGCCAGATGTGGGAATCATGGTAACTTCCAGGGCAGCCAGCACATACATTTATTATTATGCCCTGGGCATCACACACAACCCGGCAGTTGATGGAGAGGAAGCCCTTGCAGTTGATGTAGACCCTATCCTTCTCACCAGGTGGTGCTTTGATGTGTATGTGCGTGCAGTCTATTGCACCCACTACCTCGGGGTATTCTGCTATTTGATGGAAAAGACGTATACTGCTGGCCAATGCCTCATGGGTGATGGGGATGTATACGTGCTCACCGAACATGTGCTGACATGGCATCCAGGAACTGGTGGAGTACCCTGGATGCTGATGCCTGTGATATCCCCATCATATCCCCAGTTGGCCTTTGGAAGGTACCTGTAGTTAATATACGTAGGCCAACACATGCATTGGTATCCACTGGGATGGGTTCCCCTCTGTTAGTTCTGTGTGTGAGGAGAGGCTGGCACAGCTCAACAATCTGCTGTAGGAGGTCCCTGTCCATCCTATAGTGCTCCACTATCTCCAGCTCATGTAGTCCTTGGTAGGTTTCCCTGAGTCTGTACACTCTTCATAATTCTGTAACAGGCAATGTAACTATATATGAATATAGGATTGTAAGTGCACTAACATAATTTGTCAAAATCTTTCTAACAAAATATTTAAAAACAAATACATAGAATGACATTTCTTCAAGGGGGGATAGGCTCCCCCTACATTCCATGTGGGGAATGTGTCCCCTTTGCTCTCTGCTGTCAGTCTAAATCTGAGGCAACACAGCCTTGGAGAAAAAGTATGTATATTTTTAATGAAATGATGTTCTAAAATGTTTGTTTTTTTCCTCTGGTTTCATACTCTTGCAGTTACTCCATACAACTCCTGCATGTGTTTTTTATGTATAAAAGCTCTTGCCCAAAATGCCCCTTACCTTACAGTGCCATATATAATGACTCTCAAAATGAGCTAACATTATTCACAACTGCATCTTTCAAAAAATGAATATCCATAAACCTCACAGTTTACAAATGGCAGAACTGGACAGTCTACACAGCAGGGCTTCTAATTCAAAAATAAAAAAATCAGAAACATGACATGATTTAATGTGAAGGAATAACTAAGAGGCAACAACAGAAGTCCAGCAGTTTAAGTGAGATCATGCTGATTCATTGTATATGGTCTAACTGTGAATATCTTATCCACTCATTACTACTACATCGGCCAGAGTTTGAAGTTACATTTACATCTGTTGCAGATATACCTGGATCTGCATTTAGTGCACAATACATTGGTGTTTTAATTAGAGACAAGCTAAAGAAGGCAGCAAAGCAGAGAAGGAAATTTAGCCCTTTTCAATGTTGGGTGGCATTCTAGATAATGCTTTTTGTCATTTGTTGCTCACCCTCAGTCTGGTAGTAACACTGTGCTCTTAGTTCTGCCACAGTTGCACATATGTACACAGTAATTACATTAAACCCTACAAGTATGCTATGGAGCTACATAAGCAGCTGTGTTTATAAGTTATCCATTTATGCCATAAGTAACTTAAGGATTCAGCAGAGTAGCTACCAGCTGCTTGGTGCAGCAAACCACCACTGCACTGGACATTACATATTTAAATATATTCAGGATCCACTACAGGAAATACGTCTATTGGTGGTTTCTGATTACTGTTGCAGCGCCTTGCACAATGCCACATAGGATTGTTTATGAACCTCATCATGTCTCTTTTCACGGTCACATGCTATAATCACCTGGAAAAGATGATCAAAATGATAAAGCATTATGGATAACTATCGATTCTGTATTCCTTTTCCATTACTTATTATATCATACAGGAATTTTACAGATATTCTGTGAATTATATAAATACAATATATGTGTAAAATTAACTGTAAAATTACTGTGGGAAAGATGGTATTCAGAAAGTACTGACAGACAAAACATACTTAAAACATAGTTTATTAAAAAAAGAGATTATTTGTTTCTTGGGAATGCATACTGAATATTCAAGAAATGATTCAAGAAAACACAATATTAAGAAAAATGAAGTGCTTGCCTAGGTTACACTTAGCTGGAGAGGTAAGGTGTCTTCTCTCATGAAGGACATAAGCATGTAACAAGTATGTAGTATTTTACAATTTTTTTTTTTACTTTATGTTCATATTTCCTGAATTGGATCATATTTTTAGGGGTGCATAATCAGTGTTAGACACCCACAGCTGTAAAGGTCCCTAAAAGTTTTCTTCCAGACTTATCCATCGACATATTTTAAACATTTGTATTCCACCAGACTCATCATAGAAATTGACTGGCAGGGGGACAGAGATACACATTTTCTGAGCTGTGTCTGTGCAAGCCAAATTATTGCATTGCTCATGTCCATGCAGATAACTTACAGTGCCAGCATACTACATCCTCAAAGTGATCTACAGTTAAGTTTTTGGATGTAAAAAGCACCCTACTGCCATTGCTAATAAAACAACAGCGGTGTCTTGTGGGCTGCATTCTTCATCCACATTAATTTAAGCCATTCTATAGTCTGAATGTCGGTGCTGGCTGGTGGCTTTACTTGATCTTTTGGGATTTCATTGATCTGGGAACATATTAGAGCAGTCATTTCTACAAGTTTTCAGCTAGCTCTTTTTATTTGCAGTCACTCTGCATGCTGTAGTGAAACACTAGCCTCATACCCCAGCAGGTACTGTACAGCATCTAAAAAATGTTTAGTAGAAGTACATAGATTGCAGCCACACCATTCAGGCTCTGTACTGTACAGAATACTAATGTATTCTTCTGCTGCTTATGTTTGTGTCAGGAAAGATTAGCCGAAGTACAAAGTGATTGTGTGCTAAGTAATAAAGTTCAGTTATTATTATTATTTTTTTTTTATTTTGCTTGTGCTACTTGCCAGACCTTTCACAACTGCATTTCTTCTGATCCTGATCTGTGCCCTTACCCCAAATGCTCGTCTTGCAGTGATGGCATTCATGCCAGTCAGCATTCATATTGTTTCTTTCTATGGACTCTTAGTGGGTATACTAAAAGGTCATTATTCTCTGTCTTCTGAGGTAACTAGTTTGCCTTTTCATTCCTTTCAGGTATCATGATGGCAAATTCAGAGTGGGTAATGCAAAGCTGCATCTACTTTGAAGGGGTAAAGCACGGAGTCTCTTCATGCCAGTTATAAATAATGATATATAGTAGATGAGGTAAGATTTTATTCCTGTACCACTTTGCACATCAAAATACCTAACCATGGGTACTACAACAACAGCATTAATACCTAGAGGGGAAGGCAGAAGTTGTCTTATCTTTGTATCTTGTTTTTTGAAGACGTTATTCTTGCTTTACTGTATTTCTGTGGTCACAAAAAATATTTTTATGACTCTGTGTTTTTGCCATTTTTGATAACTGAATTAGTGAATGCCATATTAATTAACATTCATAGAACAAGGGCTTAATGCATATTATTTTTCTGGAGTGTTTTTATTTAATGAAGAACATGAATTAATGTGCTTGAATTATTAGCTCACATGCAGTGTATTCTCTTTATTCTATGTTTGGCACAGCAGGTTCAGAATAGTTCCTAATTAATGCTGTTACTGCATCATTGTTCTCTGCCACTTTCAGTCATGAGACATAGTCAAATGTCCATTTTGTTTGTAAATGTATTTTTCAATCATGTCTACTGAGACTCCATGATTAATAAGAAACCAAGGTTTGTTGCATAGCATGTCAGTCACCAGTGCTAAAGTCACCACTCAGGGAGTTATTTGCTTCACAGGATGTCACAATCACATTCTATATATCCCATTTTAGTAATTACTTTTTTGCTACTTTACTATTAAAAGAACAGGAGCAACAAGCTCACTCACTTACTCAATTACCAATTGTCTTTAGTGCAGAAGGCTGTGAAATCAATTCCCATACCATATATTTTTCAATACTAATACTACACTGCAGCATAAGGGGGTGTGGCACTCCTGAGTGTGCCATCCTTAGGATGAGATGTCAAACCGAGGTCCCACTAGCCTGAGTTGGTAGACGCTCATGAGAATGCAAAATATCCCATGACAATTATGAAAATTAATTGGGAAGTTCCCTGGTACCTTGGGCAAATTTCCCTAGTCAGTATGAATACCAACTTGGGCATCCCCTAAAAAGAGGGCATTGTTCTAGTGGGATTAGCTGGTCAAAAATGTAAATAAAAAGTAAAATAAAAATAAACAAGCTTAACTGAATAGGCACATATGAAAATAATGAAAATAAGTGTTTTTTTTTTGTAGAGGGCAAACACCCTGCACCTCCTACACCCAAGTAACTTAATATATGCTAACTCCAAGATCACTCAACAGTGTTTTTAAGGTGGAATTTCCTTTACCCCACTATTTGTTGTTCACATGCACAGATACACAAACATGTGCATGCGCACACACACACACACACACACACACACACACACACACACACACACACACACACACACACACACACCCACACACACACACATTGCTCTCATATTCACAAGCATACAAGCATCAGTCATGCAATCTAGCCTTCACACATACAGGTTATAAGAAACAAATTCCTGTACAAACATGCTTAATTATGCCAGCCAGCTAATACTCTCACACACACAAATATGATATTCTCATCTAATATTTATTCACACACAGTTTTAAATCCAGCAATCTGACATTCATGCATGGAGACTTTTAATGGAATGTGTATTATTGTTATTATTATTATTATTATTATTATACATATATCTATAAATATATCTATATCTATATAGTATATATCTATATTTATTTATTTATATTGATATATATATATATATATATATATATATATATATATATATATATATATATATATATGGTTCCACTTCATATCATCGAATTACCATTTCATCGAATTGCAAATCATCGAGACCAAATCGGCGAAAACTCATTTCATCGAAAACTCATTTAATCGAATCTCAAATAATTGAAAACTATGAAGCAACTACAAATAACATCCCAGACACTTTGTACTACGTTTCTGCAGGGGGTTATTATTATTACTATTATTATTATTATTATTATTATTATACATATATCTATAAATATATCTATATCTATATAGTATATATCTATATTTATTTATATATATATATATATATATATATATATATATATATATATATATATGGTTCCACTTCATATCATCGAATTACCATTTAATCGAATTGCAAATCATCGAGACCAAATCGTCGAAAACTCATTTCATCGAATCTCAAATCATTGAAAACTATGAAGCAACTACAAATAACATCCCAGACACTTTGTACTATGTTTCTGCACCCCCCATGTGGGGGGCTCTGCCCCCCACACTCCCCGTAATTAAATATACCAACTCCAAGGTCGCACTACAGTGGAGTTAGGAAATTACCTTTTTCCCCACTGTAGTGCGACCTTGGAGTTGGTATATTTATTTATGGGGGGGGGGGCGGAGCCCCCCACATGGGGGGTGCAGGGGGGCTTGCCCCCCTGCATAAACATAGTAAAAACATTGTGGAATGTTATTTGTAGTTGCTTCATAGTTTTCAATGATTTGAGATTCGATGAAATGAGTTTTCGATGAAATGAGTTTTCGACGATTTGGTCTCGATGATTTGCAATTCGATGAAATGGTAATTCGATGATATGAAGTGGAACTATATATATATATATATATATGTATATATATATATATATAATATTAATTATATTGTCCTAATACAGTGTGACAAAACAGAGTCATTTTTGGTGAGCTTTATTTTGGCTCTCTGTAAGTGAACAATATTCTATGGACTTAAGTTGGTTATGATGAATGTGTAAATGACAGAATTTAGACCAATCTTAAAATACATACCACTCTGGGCTTCTCAGCTTTTTTTCATCTTTATTCCACAGCAATATAAATGAATTTATTCTAATTTAACAATGTAGACTTTTTGCTGTAACATGGTTTACTGGAACTTGTCTATTCATCATCATCATCATCATCATCATCATCATCATCATTATCATCATCATCTTTATAAACCTCCTTCTCTCCCTCTATGCGTTTTCTACGTGAGGTTCGGGTATTGCATCAACTGCCACCACATTTCTCAAGTCAATGTCACTCTGGCTGACTGTCGCAGGTCTTCTTTCAAGAAATGCATCCATCCATCTCTTTGTTAAATGTCCTTATTTCGTCTTCTTTTCTTCTCCCTGGCTCTCCCTCTTCTTCACCAAATTATCCTCTGCTTCCCTACACATGTGCTCAAACCACTGCACTCTGTTCTCTTTGACTTTCACTGTAGTTGGAGTCACCTTGGCTTCAGCTCTGATGTCATCATTTGTTCATCTGTCACCCAGTGTGCATTTTGCCACCTGTCTCAGGCACTTCATCACCACTAGTTTCCTCAGTCATTCTGCTTTCACTGCCCATGTTTCTGTACCATAGGGAAGTAGCAGGCACACCATTGTTTTGTACTTCATAGTGTTCATTTGTATTTGTATTCTTCAGTCACACACTACCCGTAACACTGTGTGCTAGCTGGCTACAGCCCACCCATTTAACTGTGTGCTAGTTGGCTACAGCCCCTCTGATTCTGGCCTTGATATCATCATTCAGACATCCTTTCTCCTCAACCATCCATACCAGATACCTGAAGCTGTTAACCTGCTTCACTATTTTCCTTTCATTTTCAGTTTTCAGCTACTTCTGAATTCTCCATTTGCTGCCATGTCAGCTGTGTAGTCTGTACTAAGTTTAAACCCATTTGCACTTCAGTTGTGCATTATATTTCCCTATCATTTTCTGAAGTTTCTGTTCAGAGTCTACTTGTAATGTGTCATAGTCTGTATACAGCCACTTTAGATCTGTCCCTCTGACCTGTTTGCTAATGGAGTCCATCACCAATATTAACAGCAGTGGGCTCAAAACTGAACCGTGATGCACATCCACTGCCACTAAGAATCCTAGTTTGAGTCCAAACCCTGTTTCTCACTGTGTATTAGAATCCTTTTACAAAACCAGAACTAATTCTACCAGTGTTTCCAGGGCTCAGAATCATCAGAGAACTCTCCAAATCAGCTTCCTTAGGACTTTGTCATATGCTTTCTCCAATTATTCATCTCTGGCTTCTTGTCCACTATCTACAAACATCCTATTGGTCAAGCTGCATCCAGATTTGACTCCAGACTGCACATCTTCCATCTTACTTTCTACTAATCTGCATATTACTGCATCATTCACCATCTCCACCACTTTTGCACAGAGTGATGGGAGTGTGATACCTCTGTACTGCCTAGAGGTGTAAATGTCCCTTTTGATCTTTTATACTGGTACTAGAATGCTTACTCTTCAGTCATTTAGGATGTGTCATAGGATCATAGGATCATAGGAGATTACTAGGCTAATGGTTCTGGGGCCCTTACAAGGCTACCCAATAGTTTATCCCCAAAAAAGAAACCTCATTCAGCACCTGTCTTTCTTTCCATACTGCTATGAGCTCCCTCAGAAGCCATTTCTCCCCAAGTCACCCAATAACTTGATAATATCTGCCATAACCTTATCTGAGCTTGCTGCTTTGCCTCACTTTTGCAAATACTTTGAAAAAGGGCAGATTACTACTGTTGGTACATGTTGGAATATTCTGGGGTGATTCTTTGTTGCCATTCCTGTTTGCCTTGCCTCAGTCCATGATTGTTTATTTAACAGACAAGGCTATGGTTACCATTAGTCTTCAGCAAAACAGTTGTCAAAATAGAACAGGCATTAAACAAAAAAATCAGGTTACAACAGAAAGTGCTGAAAAGCAGAATACAGTATATAAAGACTGTAACCAGAATAGACACATGATGATCGGTACCTGACACCTGAACAGCAATGAGAGGCAAATTTAAACAAACAAACAAAAAGACTAATTATTGGCAGCTCATAAAACCAGACTATGCATGTGATGGTTCATAAAATATATAGCAAAGATACAGGCAAATGTAGGTTTTGTAGTGCAAAATTAGAAACAGTTGCTTATCTTTTCCTAATCAGAAACTCACAATAAGGTGGTAAGTCGGTTAAACTGGAAATTGTGCAACATTACAGCATACAAGTATCTGACAGGCAACAGAAACATGAACTACAAATAAGACTGAGAATGGAAATGAATGTTTATGTGATCATCCAGCTCAAGCAGGTATGAAAATAGAAACAAGAAAAACAAATTCTGTAGTTGAGGAGAAAAGGACAAAAGTAGTATTGATCATTATATAACTAGTGACTGTAGTGTCCTGTGCACTAAAACACATAAAGTTATAAAATATCAAGCCATGTGACCAGAACTACATTATATATAGTATAGCTATAACTAGTGACTGTAGTGTCCTGTGCACTAAAACACATAAAGTTATAAAATATCAAGCCATGTGACCAGAACTACATTATATATAGTATAGCTATAACTAGTGACTGTAGTGTCCTGTGCAGTAAAACACATAAAGTTATAAAATATCAAGCCATGTGACCAGAACTACATTATATATAGTATAGCTATAACTAGTGACTATAGTGTCCTGTGCACTAAAACACATAAAGTTATAAAATATCAAGCCATGTGACCAGAACTACATTATATATAGTATAGCTATAACTAGTGACTGTAGTGTCCTGTGCACTAAAACACATAAAGTTATAAAATATCAAGCCATGTGACCAGAACTACATTATATATAGTATAGCTATAACTAGTGACTGTAGTGTCCTGTGCACTAAAACCCATAAAGTTATAAAATATCAAGCCATGCGACCAGAACTATAGCAATGTAGAATAGGGCCGCCCAGACAGCTCTAGTGGTAGAACAACCGACTGGGCTAATAAAAAAAGATTTCCAAATATGCCTAAAACTGGTACTAATACAAATACACCCATACAGACTACAGAAGGAGACAGTTCTGCATACATTGTAGGGGCTGAGAAGATAACACTTAGAAAACCACAAAGTCTGAAACAAAACTGATTTCACGAACTTTAAATATGCCCTTGCATAGCCATTGGTTCCTTTCAGGGTATCAAAAAGAATCAAACAATTGGAGAAATTATAAAGTAAGCATGGCATGCTATGGTATGGTATGGTAATGTATGGAATCGTAAGGCATGGTATGGTACGGTAATGCATAATATGATATTGTATGGTATGGTATGGTAATGTATGGTATGGTATGACAATGTGTGGTAATGTATGATATAGTATGTATGGTAATGTATGGTATGGTGCAGTATGGTATGATACTGTATGGCATTGCATTGCTCTTACCAACTCATTCTGGAGTAATTCTTTAAAGAAGTGATAATATCACTTAATGAAGGGCTTACTATGCATTCTGCATATTAGGACCTTGTTAAGGCCTTCAACGCCATTTACCATAAGGTTGTCATAGATGAGGTAATCCACTCATAAATAGGGGTATTAAATGTCTAATCTCCAAACTGCCATCCTTCATTTACATTTTGGAAACACATAACACACCTCCTTGAATTTGCCTAAACATTTTATTAATTTTATTACGTAATAGCTGCATGACTTACTTTAATATATACTTAAATGTCTGTTGGATTACTGTTCATTCAGACACTTGACAAAGCTCCCCTGGTCCCATGGTGCAAAAGGTTAAATGCTGACTGCAACGCAGATAATCAGTATCTGATTACCAGCAGGGGAGCAAAGGCAGTAGGGGAGTAAGTGGCTGATGCCACATTACCTATCCTGAGGGTAGAGATGTGACTCAACTCATTGGATTGGCAATACCTGCAAGACTGCCAGTGTAACCCCCACAGCAAGCAGGGTAGTATGTCCAAAGTGGTGAGCAGCTAAGTTGGGACATTGTCCATGTGAAGCAGAGCACATTCATCTCTCAAAAGGAACTACCATGGAGCACAAGATGCCAAGTTGGTGGAGATAAGACATTCTGCAGTATCTGTACAGACTACACCAGTCTCTAACACATGCCTGTTGCCCCCGCAACCAGGAAATCAATGGGCCTGAGAGTTCTTGCCTCAGTAGAGAAGCACGTGTTTCAGCTGTGTACTTGAAGAGGAGCTATTTAGCAGATCATGTGAACTCACTAATAAAAGTACTTGACAAAGTTCTCAGTGCTGTATGAAAGCCTGTTTTACTAAATTATCTTCCATTTTGATTCTTTGAGTCAGACTGCTTGTTTTAATATTTGAGTAGAAAAGAACTACTGCCTGTTTCCCAACATACAGTTTCTAAGGTTGTATATCCTCAGCTTCATGGTCTACACATTGCAGGGCATGGCCTACAACACCATGTATCATTGCATAAATGCACCTCATTTTCCCAGTGATCAAAGTACTTCTGATTTACAGGCCACATATGTTGTCCTATGCACACCCTCTTCCCTTAATTTGTCTGCACCTTGTCTCAGCACCAGTAATGTTGATATACTGCAGGATGCACAGATAACCATGCTCTGTACCCTTTCTACACTATGCCTCATTGCCATGATGTATATGGCACTATTGAACAGAAGGATGTATATCTTATTTATTTTATTTATTTATTTATTTATTTATTTATTTATTTATTTATTTATTTATTTGCATTTGTTTATTGGAATGGTCCAGCTGGTCCAGAAGTGCCCATTTTCAGTGGAGTCCTGGGGAGAAAATCTTCACATATAAGATATTTCACATACAATACAAAATTTACATTAATAAATTCATTTAATACATATTATTAGCAGCTTATACAATTGGTGAAAAAACACTACACAAGTAATCATTCTCAAATCAAAGATATTATACAAGCAATGTAGAGTATATACATGAGAACATTCCATATGAGTAGTTTTCAGCTAGCAAAATTTATATAGCAAACTTCATGCAGTGGGTGCAAAGCAGATATAGGAATTAATTAGAGACCAGGTACTTAAGCTTTTCACATGTTTAGAAGGTGTAATAACTGAGTGATAGGCTGTATGAGTCCTGTTGCAGGAATCAGCAAAGTCAGTGGATATTGTTGCAGATATAAGTGGTGGTATGATATTAACGTAGGCTGCAAGAGTACCTGAATGTCTCAGCTGGTTCAATGGTAGGTCTATAAGGGTTAAGAAGAGAAGGAAGTAGACAGGAGGGATCAATGGTGGGACAATGAGGGTTAGCAGAAGAGGGAAGTGGACAGGAAATAGAGGCGAAGTAAGAAAAAAAACAGGTGGATGTGAAAGGAGGATGCCAGAGTAGTAGATTGGGGGCAAGAATAGTTGTGATGATTGAAGTTAGGTTATATGAGATATGGTGTTAGCACATGTGCACAGCCAAGATGAGGAGAGGTGTTGTTTCAGAGATGTCTTGAAGAGGGTTACTGAGCAGGTGGACCTAAGTGTAGGGGGAGGAAGTTCCAAAGTTTTGCAATGGTAAAGGAGTAAAGCATCTGGCCAGCCAAAAGTTTGTTTTTTTCTACATTTACAAACAGTTGGTTGTTGGATCAGTGTGGTGTGTTAGGATGATATAAAGTAAGTATAGAAGATAGAACAGGGCACATGGATGGATTATGAATGAGTTTGTGAGCTGTAGTTAGTTGGATAAAGGTGAGATAGTTGTGGAGTACAAGCCATTTTAGGTTGCATAATGATAAGCAGTGGTGGGATGAGTAGGAGGCATTAGTTACAAACTTAGGAATTTTGTTGTAGCATGAGTCTAGTTTGGACTTTAGAGAGGACTAATGGTGGTGAGGAGGGGGCACTCAGTAAAAAAGAGGGTAATAGAAAAGAAGAGGCAAGGGTAAGTTGGGCTGATGCATTGAATAGATGTTTGTGTCAGTAGAGAGTGCCAAGCTTTTGATGTGTCTCTTTGACATTGGACTGAATGTGCAGATTGAATGTGAGGTTTTTGTCAATGATGACACCTAGGACTTTTGTGCTAGGTACAATGTCGATGGTGGTACCATTTAGGGATTGAATGGTGATGTTCTGTTTTTGTAGGAGTATGGACTTTTTGGGGGCAAAGATTACTTGTTTGCTTTTGTTACCATGCCATGTGCCCTGCTTTGCTTTGCCAGCCTTGTTGCACTACCACGTTGCTTCTCATCTGGCAGAAAAGGGTGTCTGTCATATTTCATGTTAGTGTGAATGACCTGAGATGTACCTCACTGGACTATATGAAGAGAGATATGGTTGATCTCTGAGTATGTGTCCCAGGCAGGTATGTCCCTAACCTTGAACAGCATGGTTTCCTATTAATTAAGCGAATGCTTAAAGTTGCGAACACTCTTTCGTCAAATGTGTTTACGCAAAATGGCAAAATGCTGAAAGCACGGAACAGGGAATTTTTTCCTAGGGAAAAAAATCACTGGGCCATTTTCAGGACTTTGCCATTTCCCCCACTGTGGTGCAATCTTGGAGTTGATATATTTAAGTAGGGGGTATGGGGGGCAAGGCCCCCCAATTTATTTTGTGTTTGTTTTTTTTTTTGTTTTTTTTTTTAACAGATCGGCAATTTTTTTTCCCTGGTAGGTTTGTATGATGTCTGCAAGTGTAGAGCAGTTGTCAGGTTGGAATGTTAGATTATGAGCAATAGTGAGTTGTGTATACTGAAGGTAATGGGAGAAGTCCAGCCAGTTCATTGTTTGAATGGTTTGGCAGTGGTGTGCTCGGTTAGGTAGACCACAGGCAAATTTGGCTATTTGTAGTAGCATGACTGCAATTTAATGCTTAGGTCTTTGTGAATTTTTGTGAAAAATGTGAAGCTATAAAGAAGGGAGAGGAGTAGGAGAGAGTTTGCTAGTTTTATTTTTGTGGGAGAATCTATATAGGTCATTTGCCTGTAAAGTTTGCGTAATTTAAAGTGATTTTTTATTGCATTGAGTATGTGCTGTTCAGATGAGAGTTTATTATCTATGGTAATACCCAAAAGTTTTGCAGAGGGCACAATTTCTATTTCAGTTATGTTTTGGGAAAAAAAATTAAAATCTTGAGGTACTGGCTTGGGAGAGAAGACTGGTAATTTGGATTTTTTAGGATTTAAAAGTAATTGTGCATTTTGTTTAATTTTACTAAGATTTGGGAAATTGTTAGAAGAGGATATGATATGATAGTTGAATATTGGATGACTGAGTTCTGAAGAGCAGCTGTGTGGAGACTATTTATCAATACATTGAAAAGCAATGGTCCAAAAATTAAATTTTGGGGAACCCCTGTATCAGTCAAGTAGCCAGAGTATTTTGCCATCTCACAGATTGTTGTCTATTATCTAGGTAATTGTTAAACCAGGTAAGGGTATGGGTGGAGCATCCTACTGATGATAGTTGTTGTAGTGACTTGGCATGTGACACTGTATTGATGGCTTTGGACAGGTCAAGTAAGGTCACTTATGTTAAGAGACCAGTGTCCAAAGCTTTATTCACAGTGTCAGCAAAAAAAAATTAGGGCTGTGGTAGTACTGTGAACCAGGTGAAAGTCATGTTGAGTTGGAGTGAGTAGATTATTGTCAGTAAGTGTTTAAGAAGTTGAGTTTGTGCACACTTTTCTAGTATCTTAGATAAAGGAGACAACATGGAGATAGGATGAAAATCAGATAAATCATAAGTATTACCACCTTTATGAAGTGGAATTATGATGGACGTCTTCCAAAGCTGTGGGACAATCGATTCAGAGATAGATCTGTTAATTAATATGCTAATGGGATAGGCTATTGCTTCTGCACTGAGTTTAAGGTATTCAGATGGAAGGTTGTCAGCAGAGAGGCTGCATGGTTTAAGTTTAGATAACAGTTTGTGCATTAGAGAGGTGGGTACTGTTTGTAGAGAGAAAGTGGGGGCCTCAGGGATGTTACTAGAATTACTTTTGAGAGGAGAGTGATCTAAGTTAGGTTTCACTTCATGGGGATTTTTAGTGTTAATATTGATGTTTTGGCTATTGTTTCTTGCTAGTGAGGGTTGTTTTACAAGTTTAAGAATGGTCTCGATAAAGTGGGAGTTAAAAATATGAGCTATTTGTTGTGGATCCTTATCTGGAAAAGGTGAAGTGTTTTGTGGTATACTTGGATTTAGGAGAGAGGAGACAGATTTCCAGAATTTTTAGGGCTGTATTTTTGGCTAGAGAGTTGTTGTGAGAAGTAGGTCTTTTTGTCATTTTTGATTCATTTTTTGGCTGTATTTCAGAGTTGTTTACAGATAATTTCATAAGCTTGTTTTTTGTTTTTGCACCATTTATTCCTGACTTGCGCTCTAGAGAGAAGTACCTTTTTGGTTGATTTTGTAAGCCATGGTGCATGGCTGCATTTTGTCCTTTTGTAGCGAATAGGGGCTAGGGAATTTAGGGTACAGAGAGAGACTTTATTAAAGTAGTTTACTGCTTCATCTAAAGGTAATATTTTAAGTGGAGTCCATTTTGGGTTTTTTATTGTGTTTACTAGAGATGATTGGAGAAAATTGGTTACGTTTCTGGACATGCGGTAGGAGTGGGGTTTAGGAATGTGAGTGTGAGTTCTATAGGTAAAGGAAGGTGAGTGGACACTTAAAATGTCTGGGAGGGTGCTAGAATGAAAGTATTTGTGAGGGACTGAAACTAAGATCCAGTCCAAGATGGATCCTGGATGTTTCTTTTGCACTCAGGTGGGGGTATCAATTAGCTGGGTAAATCTATATAAGTTAATGCTATTGTCAGGTGAGTTGAAATATATATTTTGCCAGTTAATGTTAGTATCACCAAGAATTATAATTTCTTGTGATAAGTTGTGGGTAGCCCAGGATAGGAAATCTTCTAGTGTAGGGATGTTAGGGCCAGGGAGAATGTAGAGGACTGCTATGAGTAGTTGTTTAGTTTTGTTTATCTTCAATGATGATATAAGTAGTTCCATATTATTGAAATAGGGGACAGGTTTTTGGTAGGGTGTTATAGTTAAGGAGTTATGATAGAGCCAGTCCACCCGCTTTCTTATGTAATGTCAGAGTATATTATAGCTAGGAGGGAGTATTTCAGTATCCAATATATGTGGCTTTATTCAGGTTTCTGTAACAGCTGTGATGTGGGGTCTATGTTGAGAGAGCCAGGCATGAAATTCTGTAATCTTATTACAGATACTGTGTATGTTGATTGCAGTGAGAAAAATGTCTCGAATGTTGGGAGAAGAGTTATGAGATGGGGAGGGAGTATTAGTGACATGTGAGGAGTGGGAGGGGCTATGGTTAGGGTGTATGTCACTGCTCTAAGATAATATCAAGAGATCATTTCTAAAGTGTTTAAGGTAGTGAGTTGTAGAGGACAGGTTGGGTGAATTGTTATAAGATGTCTTGACATTTCTGTAGTTGGGAAGGACTCTGGATTTGGTGAGATATTAGAGAAGCTAGAGTTATTGGATTGTAGAATTGCACTCAGAGTTGGAGTTATTGGAGGTAAAGAGAGGCCTATGTTAATGTAAGAGGTAGACTGGAATAGGATGAATAGTGTAATGGTAAGAGAGAATAGGAATGGTAGAAATGATCTGGAGTGTAACATTTTATTGATGTGAAATATTTTAATTATGGTCCAGATAGTAGGTGTTATAATTTTCAGTAGAGGAAGAGTTAACTGCAAGAACAGAGCTAGAGATGTTGAAAGTAGATTATGGATGTGACTATGGGAGAGTTAATTGGGTGAGGGAATTTGTGGGAGTGGTCTCTAGAAGTATAAATGTAATGTAACTGGGGGTGGGGATGGGGGGTAGGGTAGGGGAGTGGAGTAGCACGTTAAGCCGAGAAAGGTAAGAAATTACTAAAAAAGTATGTGTTGAAATTAGAAATGATGAGGCCAATTTAAGAAAAAGTATCTGTTACAATAGAAATTAAGAAGCCAAGACTGACACCTTAGACCACAAAGTATATGTTGCAGTATAAAGTAAGAAGCCAGGACTGACACTTTAGTCTGCAAGGATGCCATGAAGAGGAGTTTTATGGGACAAAATGAGCAGTCAGGTAAAAAGTAATTGTTCAACATAAATAAATATAAACTATTTGTATTACTGGAATGAGAGGGGAAGTTGAAAAAAAGGGTGGTGGGGATTCAGGATGCAATCCAGTAAACTATGCCTGCCACTAGCTACTGAGATGGTTACAATCATAAAAAGGCAGATAAATCCACTAGTACTGTTTGGTACAGGCTGAAAATAGGTACATACAGTTCAATATTTGAAGGTAGGGTAGATTCTAGGAACGGCTCTCGTTTCCCAGCTATAAATGGTGTTGCTGAACTATATCCCAGCCTTACAAGACTACAATGCCTTCCACATCTTTAGACCACAAAATGAACATGTGAAAACCAAAGGAGGTGGTGTTTCTATCTCTGTTAGAGATAAATTCACCTCCCATGTAGTTAGACTGGACAACTCCTTGGAGTTATTCCAAGTCCAGGTTACGGTGGGTGTAGAACACAGCATGTGTTGTGACTTTAAGAAGCATTTCAAAAAAAGGGCACATGTGTATAAATAGTGAGCACATGCAGGCAACAGTGCCATTTTGAGTGAACAGCCAGAGTGTTAACACGTATGAGTGCAGTAGTCAGTCTGTTTATAAGTTTATTTAAGTTTAAGTTACTAAGCCTCAATCCTGATGTGTTTGTATATATTAAAGCTGCTTGAACAGAACCCACAACTGTTTGTCTGTTTTATCCTGACTGAATGATCATCATGGTTCCAGAAGCAGGACTGCTGAATGATATTGTGTTAGAATTAGCATATATGAATGATATGGTACCAGAAGTGGTGATCTGAATGACATGGCATTAGAAGTCTCATCCCAACCTGCTCAAATGATTGAAAAAGGTCAGAAATTAATTTCAGTAATAAAAAACTCACATAAATGATTTTTTTTCATAAAGAAAATGATAAGCATTTGTAAAGCACAGAACATATTAATCAAACAAAATGTACACAACACATTATTGATTAAACAAAATGTTCAAAACAACAATATTTGATAAAATTATTTGAAATACTTATGGCAGCAATCAGAACTACTTCTGATTTGCATAACGAACATGTTAAAAGCAAAGCAAGCACAAGAAAAATATAACAGGCATGATAGAAGTCAAATGAGCATAACGAGTACAATGCAAGGGTAAAATGAGCATGGAAAAGCAAAGGGGGTGCATTTTTCAGTAAACAACCACATTTTTTTATATGAGCTATTATTCTGCTTTGATTAAAGCTATTCAAAGTATAACTAGAGTTGTTTGAAGTATCTCAGAGTGTGCAAAGTGTTTGCAGTGTGTGCTTTATTATGGTACAATTGTTTTGAAGAGTTTATTGTGTTCAAAAGTACAGACAGAGTTATTTCACAAAGTGCAGTCCTTTCGAGAGGTTTCTTGTGCTGTATACAGTTATTTTGGAAAGTGCAGTAATTTTGAATTGTTTATTATACTGTACAGATTTATTTCACAGGTATAGTCCTTTTGAAAAGTTTCTTGTGCTGTGTACAATTTATTTGCAAAGTGCAGTCATTTTGAAGTGTTTCTTACACCGATATGTGTGGTTTCACAAAGTACAGTGATTTCAAAGTGTTCTTGTGCGACAGAGACTTAACTTTATAAAGTGCCATTATTCCGAAGGGTCTATTGTGCTGTTGAGAATAATTATGAGTTTCTGCCATAAATGTTTGACGTATATGTGAGTATGTTCATGCATAATTCCAAGGGTCTTTATTATTGTGTGTTGGCATGGCAGAGGCATTTCACAGATCCAGTCCACTTGTGTTTGATCATAATATTGCAGAGAATTGGAGAGCATTTGAGCAGGAATGTGATATTTTCATACAAGCAGCTTTTTCTGATAAAGATCCACTTATGAGGGCACTTATTCTGCTTAATCTAGCGGGGTCAGAAGTCATTGAAAGAGACCGTTCATTTATGTATGCACCAGTAGTATATGCAGGAGAAGGGGAAAACTACCATATTGCTGTATGAGCTGAATGAAAGGAGGACCCTTAGTGCTTGAAACATAAATTTAGAGAAATGTGCAACCCCAGACAAATGTTCCATTGGTGAGGCACTTATTTTATACAAAAGACCAAATGCCAGGAGAAACATTTGCAGCTTACATTACTGACTTGAGAAACAAAGCTAAAATGTGCTTATTTGGTGATGTGAAAGATGAGTTGATAAAGGACAGGCTTGTGGGTGGTGTTAATAATGCTGCAGTGAGAAAGATTTTGTTTTGAGACAGTGATTTAATGTTGAGCAAAGCCATAGAGGATTTTTAAGTACACAAGCTTATGGTAAGGCACACAAATATGCTTGCAAGTGATGAGCATGTTTCAGCAGTGTCTAGAACAAAAGTAGACAGCATGCAGCACGTGGCTAACAGAAACAGGCCTAAGCACATGGCAGCTGCAGCCCCTGTGGGATTTCCAGGGAGAGCCTGTACCTTTCCAGCAAGTTCTAAGACTAACTCAGTAAAACAGACATGCTCAGTGCAGCATTAAGGTGAGTCAGATAAACCCAAGTCAAGTCTCATTGTTAACTGTGGTGACTGTGGTACCAATCACGAGTCCAAAACAGAAATGTGCTTAGCATATGGTCAGCAATGCCACAAGTGTAAAAAATGGGACTGCTTTCAAAAGCTTTGTAAATCAAGTAAGCCTCATTTATTTATTAAGAATGGTCACTCAAAAAAGCAAGCTGATCATGTAGAAAGCTGCAACTCTACTGTCTCATTGTTAACTGTCATAACTGTGGTTCCAATTATGAGTCCAAAACAAAAAAGTGCTTAACATACGGTTAGCAATGCCACAAGTGTAAAAAATGGAACCACTTTCAAAAGTTTTGTAAATCAAGCAAGCCTCATTTACTTATTAAGAAAGGCAACTCAATAAAGCTGATGATCATATAGAAATCTACAACTCTACTTTCTATATAGATGGTGTATCAGTTATTGGTGAGAAGGTTAATACAGTTGATTTGCTGGCAAAAAACAACGTGTTTTACACTGTCCTGATTAATGGTAAAACTGCAGTGGACCCTGGTTCAAAGTGCAATGTTATATCAGCAAAAACATTTGCTAGAGTTAGACCTGGTGAACAACTTAATTTGGCCAATTGTGCAAAGCTTTTTGTTTATGGAGGTGAAGAGATTCAAACTGAAGGCCCAGTAGTACTTTCATGCTATTCAGCTGAGAACAGCTACAGTATCCAATTTTATGTAGTCAAAATAACTATGCAGTCATTATGAGGTCTCAGAGACCGTTTAAGAATGAAACTGTTTTCTTTTACCAAAGAAGTTCATCATGTGAACACATGTCCTAGTTCCAGTTTCACCAATGCTATTTTCTCAGAGTATGCTGATATTTTTGAAGACAAGCTAGGTAAACTTCCAGTTGTATACTCCATGAAGTTAGACAAAGAGGTCAATCCAGTGGTCAGACCAGCAAGAAGTGTTGCAATAGTTATGCAGGACATAGTCAAAGTCCAGTTAAATAAAATGATGCAGCAAGATGTGATTTGTCTAGTTACAGAACCAACTGAATGGTTGTCTTCCATAGTAGTTGCTCATAAGAAAAGCTCAGATGAAATCAGAATATGTACTGACCCAAGAGACTTAAACAAAGCATTAAAGAGACCCCACCATCCTTTGTGCACAGTTGAGGAAGTTGCTAACCTCATGCCAAATGCCACTGTTTTTTTGGTCTTATGAAATTACTTCATTTTGGCAAGTAATGCTTGATCATAAATCTTCATTACTGACTACATTCAGCGGGTCTACTTCACTTGAACTAAAACTCATTTGACTGACACCCATTTGACCGACACCTAATTGACCTAAATTTCATTTGACTGACAACTCATTTGACTGACTCCCATTTCACCAACAGCTTATAATGCTGAATTTCAACATACTAAATGTTAAACCATAGACAAACACTCTTAGATCACCAATAAGGAACCCTTTCCTGAACTTAAAAACTACTCACGAACTCTCTTAACAGAAATGGGACAATGCACAACCAATCTAGGTGGGGGGGGGGGGCTACATGCTCACACACCCCAATGTGGGTGGTGGTGCTGCCCCACACCCCCCCAATTATATATATGAATTCCAGGATTGCACTACAGTGGGAGAAAAGGACACATACCTGTAACTTGCCTTACAGTACTCTACACGTTGCCTGCCACTACTATTTGGAATGCACAAAACATTCGCCAAATTACTTGAGATACTTCCCATAAAAATGTAAATAGAAAAAAAAACACATTTAGAAGCACTACAACATTACTTTCTGCATGATTACTGGAATTCTAACAGTCAGCACTATACATTACAGTAATTCTTTTTATCACAAACAAGTCACAGGTGAAGGAAAACCCACAGCAAGTCTATGTCTTACATGCTGGCAAAATGGGAGTCAGTCAAATGAGTTTTAAGTCAAATGAAATTTAGGTCAACTGGGTGTCAGTCAAATGAGTTTTAGGTCAAGTGAAGTAGACCCCCATTTAGCATTCAGCACACCATTTGGTAGATACAGATTTCTCAGACTGCCTTGTGGAATAAATTCTGCCAGTAAAGTTTTTCAGCGTGCAATGGAGCAAAGTTTTTCAGGCTGTGTGCTATAATAGTGGATGATTTACTAGTTGAAGGCAATGGTGAAGCAGAGCATGACAGAAACCTCAGGAAAGTTCTGGAAAGAGCATGTGAAGTTAATCTAAAGCTCAAACCTCTGAAATGTAAATTCAGGCTACCAGAAGTTACTTATGTCAGTCATTTATTTATCAGTTGAGGTTTACGACCAGATCCTTCCAAACAAACAGATATTCATGAGATGCCAGCTCCAGACAATGTCCAAGCCTTACAGCGTTTTCTTGGTATGTTTAATATTTGGACAAGTTTATACCAGACTTCAGCGAATTATCAGTGCCCTTAATAGAGCTGACATGAAAAAATTTTACCTGGTCATGGTTGGAACAACACCAGAGAGCATCTGATGACCTGAAACAGAAAATTGCCAGTCTACCTAAGTTAAGATACTATGATGTCCACAAACCAGTAATTCTTTCCTGTGATGTTTCAAAGTTAGGTCTTAGTGCAGTTATTTTTCAAGAGGGGAGACCATCAGACTATGCGTCTAGAAGTCTTACCCAAACTGATATGCAGTGTGTCCAGATCAAGAAGGAAACTTTGGCAATTATGTTTGCATGTTCCATGATTATGTTTATGGCCGAGCTATCCAGACTGAGACTGATCACCAACCTCTAGTCACTATTTTAAAGAAGTCTATGTATACAGCTCCAGCAAGACTACAAAGAATGATGCTCATATTACAAAGTACAACTTCAAAATGGTCTACACAAAAGTCATACTTCTTTATCTGGTTGTCTGGTCATCCAGGCTTGATGCAGTGAATTTTGACTTCGATGTCATGGAGGTGCATAATTTTTCTACCACAAGACTTGATGAGCTAAGAGATCATACAAAGACTGATCCAATTTTGCAATAGCTCAACCACTCCACCAGTGTTGGATGGCTGTCAAAGCAATCTTGTGTACCAGCAGAAGTACAACCTTTTTTTTTCTTTACAGAGATGAGATGTTGATGGAAGATGGTATCATTTTCAAAGGTCCTGTAGTTGTCATTCCCACTTCCTTACAACATCAGTACATCCAGATTTTGCATCGTGGCCACGCAGGTTCGAAGCTACCAAAATAAGGGCAAGAGGACTAGTATTTTGGCCTTCTCTGTCAAAAGATATCCGATAAAGTACTTTCATCTTGTTCAGTATGCAATAGTACTAAACTGCATTTGCAAAAAGAGCCATTTCAGCTATGCCAGATTTCTGAACTACCTTGGTCAACGGTAGCCACTGACATATTCGAGTAAAATAGTCAGCATTACCTAGTGTTGGTAGACTTTTATTCAAACTGGTTTGAGATCGATTTGCTACCCAACCTAACATCCAGTACTGTTATTACTAAGTTGAAACATCATTTCTCAGTCCATGTTAGTCCACACAAAGTTATTTCTGACAGCTGTGCCTAGTTTACCAGTCAGCTATTTCAGAAATTTGCAAAAGAGTGGGACTTTATTCATCTTTCCAGTAGTCCTGAGTACCCAGAGTCATACAGCCTATCTGAACATGCAGTACAAAGTGCAAAGCAATTACTGGAGAGGTCAAAGCATGATAATACATTTTTTCTTGAATTTGCTTAATCTCAGAAATATACCCCATGACAATTTACTTGGCTCACCTGCTCAGAGACTTCTGTCTAGGCAAACAAGAACAGCCTTGCCTATCAGTTCCAGTTTGTTGGTGTCTAATGCTAAAAACACCAGAGCAATCAAAGCCCAACAGTTCAAAAAGTGTTCATTTCAGAAGTCCAACTATGATAAACTGAGCAGATTTCTATGTCCACTGAAAGGAGAGATAGTGAGGATGCAAATGGTGAAAGGTTTTGATCGAATTGGTCAAGTGAGAGGTGTATGTGCCATGGCGAGATCTTACTTAATAGAATCTGAGGGTATAAAATACAGAAGAAATCGTAGATATCTTCTGATGTCTGAATCAATATCTCAGTATTGTACCTGTGATACAGACTCTAGATCTCACAGCAATCCAGAAAATGTTCCTGTTGTAGGACATGTCTCAGTACTTATTCCCATTCCTGATGATATCCCAGATGTCCCTGAAGATGAACATTCATTAAAGACAGTGCCTGTTGCTGAACCCTGTCTTAGTTTTTATGTCAAACAATCAGGTCGTATTTCCAGACCTAGTATAAAATACACAGCAACCTGGACATGATTGTTTCATTTGTAATTATTTCTGTACAATTGATTGTTGTCATTATTACTATGCATGACGTATATCAAAACGAGGGAGGATGTAGAACAGAGCATGTGTTGTGACTTTAAGAAGTGTTTCAAAGTGAGGTCATGTGCATATAAACAGAGAGCATGTGCAGGCAGCAGTGCCTTTTTGAGTGAACAACCAGAGTATTAGCATGTATAAGTGTAGCAGTCAGTCTGTTTATAAGTTTGCTTAAGTTACTAAGCCTCATTCCTGATGTGTTTGTTTATAATAAAACTGCTTGAAATGAACTCACAACTTTTCATCTGTTTTATCCTGACCAGACAAGCAACAGTGGGTAAGACCCCCATTCAAGTCATAGCCAGTTATAGTTCCCCCTCCAAGTTTATCAGTGGAAGAAAAGTTTCACAATAAAATGTTATAAGATAAAATTGAGCACAATTTTATATACTTGAGAAATGCATTTTGACAGGTTGCATGTACCATTATCCAATCAAAATTTTCACAGCTTTCTTTATGAAACAGCATATCAAGTAAGCCTTCCTGCTTTTGTGTTTTGTTTCATCAGCGTACAATTTGATCTGTAAGTTTGTTTCAAGACATAGACTTTTATGATAGAATGCCAAGATGCTTCAATATTCTACTTCCAAAATCACGTTTTCAATGAATTTCAACATGGACTTCTAGCAGGTAGATCATTTAAATCTAATCTGATCCAGATCTGTAAATCAACCATCAGGAATGCAGAGAAGTAACCCAATGGATGTATGTGTTCTGGTTTCAACCAAGTCTGACTCAGCCGGATACCAAAGGTTCATGGAATGTTGAGAAAGGTGTGAACATGTGTATAGGTTCATGAGTATGTGTGTGCATGCGTATGTGTCTATTTATCTATCAGTCTGTATGTGTGTCTGTGTGTGCATCGGTGTATGTGTGTGCTTGTGTGTATGAGTACGTGTGTGTGTCTATGTGAGTACCTCTGTGTAGGTGAGTGTGTGCGTGTATGTGTGTAGCAAACAATGTGAATGGGTGGAGAAGTGGTTAGATAACAGGGAATATGGGGTATTGCCAGGTGGAAGCTCTCAAAGGAGGTAGCAAGTGGTATTCTACAAAGTTTGTTTCTAGGAGCAGCTCTTTTTAATGTATTCATCTCTGATAGCATGCAAAGCATAGAAAACTGCATCAGTCTGTTTGTGAATGACAGCAAGGTTGCTCTCAAGCTAGGAAAGGAGGTCAAGAAAGGGCTAAGAAGAGCAAAAGGATTATTTAAAAGGTGGCAATCTCACTTCAGCCCATCCAGGCTTATAGTGCTGTACATAGAGAACGACATCCTAAGGCTAGAATATAGAACTGGAGGAGTCAAGCTCCTACACGTATACAGGATAACACGTATAGGATTCTGGCAATGTACAATAATGTGTTTTTTCTTCTTATCTTTTCAACAGAAATGTCACTATTCCCTCCAAGGCCAACTCCTTGTGTAATGATACTCTTAGAAGTGGAGTCCCCTGAGACTCAGTTCTTGACCCTTTACTGTTCTACATGTTTACTGATACCCTGTCATGGGACTTAATGCCATCAGTTGCAAATTTTATACAGATGATATGATTCCCCTTTCAATTCATATGACATTCAGTGCTCTACAACAAAAACTGCAAACTAATTTAATTCTCATGTGGAACACATTAACTGACCCTGACCTACTTATTACAGCCAGAAGCCCTCCTCAATGGCATTTGAGTCTTTTAGAAAAACATTGTAACATCTCTTCCCTTAAAATGTCAAACCCTCTATGATTTTCAGTCTTTACAGTATATTATCTGGACCATCCACTCTCATTTATTCATCATAGAGATGAAATACTAGATAAACTATTAAAACAGTTTAAGTATGTTTACAGATTTTTATGCCTACTGACACTTGAAGCAAGAAAGGCTATAAGGCTTAACAGGTTTCACCTAAACTAGAGTATTACGTACCCATAATGCCTCTCAGCTCCTCTTGGAACACTTCAGTATTGCAAACTGTTAACAATAAAATGAGTTCAAGCTCCTAGGTGGTGAAACATTTCCCTGCAGTACATTTAGTTGTGGACACATAGCTGAAGTGACCTTCAGCTGCAGGGACATATGGCTGTTGCATGTTTCCTGTGGGCAAAGAGAAGCTTGTAGCACCATGTCCACAGATTCCATAAAAAAGTGCTTGTCAACAGAGAAAGTAATGTGTTCTGTATTTGGTCTATAGTACATATTTATTTAAATACAATATGTAGAAAGTGTGTTACAGCAGGGAGGAAATCTTGCATGCTGTTGTGGTCACACACATGCTCAAGTTCATGTTCTAGGTAATGTTCCCTAGACACTGTGAAGGGGTTAAGGGTCCACACACACCAGTAATAAATGCACTGCCCGCTGTGCACTGCATTTTTACTGCCACTTCCATGCACACTGAGCAGCCAGCTGCTGATGGCTGCTGTTTCTTGATGCCCTGTAGACCACGGGCATTATTTTTCCCCTATACATTTGGTTATTGAAGCTGTGGTGTGGTATTGCATGCTTTTCTTTGGCCACAGGGAATCTGCAACAGCCATATGTCTCTGCAGCTGAATGTAACATCATTCATCTGTCTCCAACCAATTCTACAGAAGGGAAATGACCTGCCACCTAGAAGCCTAAACCCTACTACAGGACTAACCTGCTTTGTTGTTGAAAATGGAATACAGCATGAAGGTAGGTAATAGCAATGCATAAATGGCCTTGTGACTCAGTTACCTTTTATTTCCTATGAGCCTAGCATCCTAAGTATTTTTCTAAAATTAGCCCACCATCATGGAACCCACTTACACTCAATCTACTGTGCATTCAGGGAAAAGTTATTCACTTACATAAAGAAGAAATGTAAGTGCAACACTTTCTGAGATCTAGGCCAGTCCTTTTCTAGTCATTGACTCTACAGTACAACTGCAATGAGAGTTCTGTCGTTTCCATAACATCGTAACATAAATGGTTACCATTGTTTTAAAACTTCAGTGAAATAACCTGACTGTAAAACTACAGTGAAGTATGCATTTTTCAGTTTGAATGTTACCTTTCTTCTTGCTTTGTATCACAATTAAATGTTTCACAACTTTAGCTTGTACAGAAAATGCCAAAGTTTTTAAAGCATTCATTTTCATTATTAATGTTATCTATCTGTACTTTGTTTATACCCGATAACTCTGGTCATTAATGAAAAGGGTCATTGGAATAGCCCAAATGCCTGATTAACAAAGTTTAACAAATGGATTAATAAATTAAGCTAAAATAAAATCAGAGCAGTAAATAGACTTCAGAGTTAGAATGCAGAATCTAAACCATTAGGGTCAGTATGATATGGCAACTGCAAAAGCAACATGAATGCTAGAGTATATATCTAAGGGATAACAATCAGTTGAGTCCAAACAGGCTGTGCAAACTTTTATTCCATAAAAACAGGTAAAATAGTGATAAAACTGTGAGCGCTTTCCAGATAACCCTTCATCAGGCAGTGAAACAGCATTCATGAAGTCTATTTAAATACATTTAAAAACACAACCACCAATCATCTCACTGCCCTCCTTTTCCTAAGGGCTTGTCATAAAGGTATACATGTATTCAACCCTGGTAGATGATTTGCTGCTAGCTCTATAACCCAGTGTAATTCATTACACTCAGTGACATTCACTATGCCCCCCCTCTTTTACTTATATGAGTAACCTGTATAACCATAAATTTAAAGGTGTGTCTCATTGGCTTTGACCCATGGTCTAGCCTTTCCCTTTCTATCTCTCTTTAGTTCTAACCCCTCTTGCATCAAGTTATTTGCGTAACCCATTTGTACCATATGGTTCTGTAAACTCTCCAGCTCTTTTAAAGTTGGCTTCTTCTGTGCATAATCTCGATGTGTGTAAACCATGTCCCACTACTACATTCTTAAAAGTGCACCTAGGAGCAATCACTGTTTGAAATTTTCAAGTATGCACCTTAGACGCACTTTTAAGAACATAGTACAAAGGAGTTATAGAAAGCCAATGAGACACAAAGCCATGAGAACAACATAATGATACAAAAAAGTAATAAACTTAGGCTTATGCTACAATACAGCAACAATATCAATGGGGTCTGCGAAATAGTTAAACAAAACTGGGAGATCCTGTTAAGTGAGGATAGACTTAAAAATATAGTGGATGAAGAACCAAGCTTTGGTTTTAGACGCAACAGTAACTTGAAAGACATGTTGTGTAAAGAACCAGGAATGAGAAATAAAACTAGGCTAACATCAGATACAACAGCTACTTTTCCTTGCAGTCACTGTAAGACTTGCTTCATGATTAGTGATAAGAATAACTTTGTTCACTCCATTAATAAAAAGTAATATATATTTAAGCTATATGCAGACTGCCACATGGAAAATGTGGTATATTTAGAGATGTGTCAATCATGCCCCAGTTACTATGTAGGGAAAACCAAATGTAAACTGAAAATTAGAATACATCACTTGTACAGTATTAGACAGAAAGATGAACATAATGCTTTGTATGTGCATACTTCTAAGAATCCAACACACACCTTTAAATTCATGGTTATACAGGTTACTCATATGAGTAAAGGGGGGGAAACATAGTGAATGTCACTAAGTGTAATGAATTACACTGGATTATAGAGCTAGCAGCAAATCATCCACCAGGGTTGAATACATGTATACCTTTAAGACCAGCCTTTAGTAAAAGGAGGGCAGTGAGATGATTGGCGATTGTGTTTTTAAATGTATTTAAATAGATTTCGTGAATGCTGTTTCACTGTCTGATGAAGGGTTATCCCAAAAGCGTTCACAGTTTTATCACTATTTTACCTGTTTTTATGGAATAAAAGTTTGCACAGCCTGTTTGGACTCGACTGTTTTCTTGGATTTACATTGTTTTTTTGGCAAGCGAGTCCTTAAGGAGAAGAAGAGAAAATTTTTATTCACTGGGATAACAATCAGAGGAAATCATATGAAACTGCCTCTTTATTGGGAAGTGACTAGACCACAAATTAAGTATTGCATGCAATTCTAGAGGCATAGAGGAAAAAGGAAGGTCTGACTGTTGGGTAGGACCCAGACAGAAATGTGATTAGTATTGAAAGGAATGGATAACATAATATATTATGAAAGGCTTAGGAAGTTCCATCTGTTTTTTTCAGTAGTAAAGAGAACAGACATCAGGGATATTATCTGAACAGTTAAGGAAAGGCTTGAGAAGTTTCTTTTTTCTTTTTTGCTAGTAAACAGAACAGATAGTAGGACTGGATTATAGACATATATGGAAAGGCTTAGAAGTTCCAACTGTTTTTTTTTTTCACTAGTAAGGAAAACGGATAATAGGAATGTTATATACACATATAATGAAAAGCTTAGTAAGTTCCATAAGTTTTTTCACTAGTAAAGAGAATAAACAGAAGGGATACTATATGGACATATAAAGAAAGGCTTAGGAAGTTCTATCTGTTTTTTTTTTTTTTTTTTTTTTGTCAGTAAAGAGAACAGTGGAGGTATTATATGGACACATAAAGTACTTATTGAAAAATGTGATGAGATTACCCTGGAGATGAAAAGTCAAACAGAAGGTAGGGTTATGCCAGCAGATATGGGGAAATTAAGCTAATCATGACATAAGAAATTATTTTTTCATATAGAAAATGGTTAAAAGGTAGAAATCAGTCACTAGACAGCTGGGATGTTTAAAGTAATCTGAGATTTATGGTGGCTTCCTTATGACTTGTCAAGTCACATCTGAATGAAGTTACAGTCTGATGCAAACAACCAACCATAACGTTGTCTAGATAATAAATAAATAAATAAATAAAACACTGCACACCTCATGAGGGTGCCAAGCCCTCCAAAATCATATACACAACTGAACAGTCTCAGAAACATTAAAAAGGAATAAATCTCCTAAAAGAAAGGAATCAGTGCTGCCAGACACTTAATATCTGCACTGTCATTGACTTCCTATGGAAACAGTGACTAGGGAGTTCAACTTTTCAGAACTAAGCTTGATTAGATGGCATCTATGTAGGGAAACCTTTCTAGAGGGATAACCTTTAGAAGGGAAGCAGCTGCTATGTGCTGGACAACAGCAGTCAGACAGATTACATAAAGTAGTGATTTCCTCCTTCTGGTGGTAAAGTTATGTAATGTATCATAAAAGTGCACCATAGACAAAAGCTATTTTTAGGCATCACTTGGCAGAGTTTCAAACAATAATGGATAGCATGCAATAATAATGCACAATGATGGATAGCATGCAATAATAATGCACAATAATGGATAGCATGCAATAATAATGCACAATAATGGATAGCATGCAATAATAATGCACAATAATGGATAGCATGCAATAATAATGCACAATAATGGATAGCATGCAATAATAATGCACAATGATGGAAAGCATACAATAATAATGCACAATAATGGATAGCATGCAATAATAATGCACAATGATGGATAGCATGCAATAATAATGCACAATAATGGATAGCATGCAATAATAATGCACAATGATGGAAAGCATACAATAATAATGCACAATAATGGATAGCATGCAATAATAATGCACAATGATGGATAGCATGCAATAATAATGCACAATGATGGAAAGCATACAATAATAATGCACAATAATGGATAGCATGCAATAATAATGCACAGTGATGGAAAGCATACAATAATAATGCACATTCTGGCTCTTATACAAGTACTTAAGAGCACAGACAACAGCTCAATGATATGAACAGTGATACAAATAGTTAGCAATGAACATAAGCTAAAGATGACTAAGCTTTGGAATCAGAAATGTAATAAATCTTATAACTTAAAAGGTTAATAAAAATGTAACTGTCTGTAAAAAAATAATACAGAAAGTCAAAAACAGTATAAATACTGTGACCAGATATGATGCAGCAGTGGGAGTTAATGTCAGAGATGAAGAGGCTAAACGGATGGTATAGTGATATGCAAAGAAACACAGTTAAATGTAGTATAATAAGGAACTTACAGCAGGACCACTTATAAAGGGAAGAGGAATAGCAATTTAAGCATGAATAATAATAAAACACATATGCGTATAAAAATTCCTAGTGAGGGAGATGAGTAATGAAAAGGTTCATGCTCATTTCTATTCACTATGCACAGAAAGTAACATTGGAAGTACTGACCTGAGACAGTAAGGAGGGTAACAGCAAAAGATACACAGTCATACAGTCATGTGACAGTAAAATGAAGTATATCAGTTTGCATTTCTGTATAATGTATCACTGTCAAATGTGTAGTTTTGCAAGAACGATGATCTTGAAATGAAACGAAAAAACACTTCTACATAAGGAAATTCTATATTTGGAAATTTGGAAAAGCAAATTATCACTATAGCTGAGAATACAATTTTAAGTCAGAAAAGTAATCTGGGGCCACATCAGTGGAAACATATGCACGTACTAGACTCTCTGGCTGGGTGAAATCATTAAATTAATTTTCTTAATTTCAAATTACAATACATTGTATGGCTTTTCTCACCAGGCCTCCACTGAAAAGGGACCAGTGCCCAGTCAGATTTTCCTGGTAAACAAATGTAAAATAAATAAACAAATTAGTGTAGAGAATTAAATCTAAGAGCTGTTAATGACCTGCTCCCCATTTTACCGTATCTGATTCCATCAGTCTTCATGTGTTTATTGTGGGGTCCTGAGCAAGTCATTTAACCTGACGGTGCTTTGGGGCAATTTGGACTTTGGGATAGACTTCTTAATGGTCTTCTGAGCTGCATACTCAATAACTACCTATGAACTTATAGGATATACATACATTTATGGATATCATCCATACTAAGAAAGGAAATGGGAAAGATAAATATTGGACATATTTAGAAGTAATTTTTAAATACTTGTGGTTGCAGTTGAGTATGCGCATAATAATACATTCTTAATTGATCAGAACTTCTGATGGTTTTATTGTCAGGTACCTAGATTCATAAAAGATTTACCAAAAGAACATAAGGAAGAAGGCAAAAAAGCAAAACAGGTTACCCTGCAGTACAGGTTTGCCAAACAAGACTCTTGATCTGGAGTGCAAACACAAGCAATAGTACATAGTGAAGCTGTGCACAAACAACAACACAGTTGCAGCATGTGTGTGCTATACTCATTATCCTGAAGGAAGCATTACTGGACCCTTTGTATCTTGTGGGTTAATAAGAAGGAGCTTTTTATAAAGAACAATGTATACATCAACCATGTCATTCCGAAGACACATTCAGAACCACAGACAGGTAAGCATAAAATTCTCCAAGTCATAGAGTGTACTTCCAAGGTAGAGCTGGATCCTTAATACTATAAATACATAACTAGATGCCAAGCAGAAGCTGTTTATTAAGCCTGTGGTAGGCTAACAATATGCCATCTCTGAGATTAAGGTAAGAGGGCAAGGCCAAATAGTCCACCTTTATATTGAAGTCTCGCAGACCCAAGTCTTCAAAATACTAATGGCAAGGTAAATAGTTCTGAATAGGTGCAGTGTTCTAAGCACAGTCTCAGACCTATGCCGCCAGACCATGCCATTGACAAGATCTGTGATACTGACTTCGGGAAATGCAGGGTGAACAGATGACTTTATTAGTGAGCCATGTTTTGTGTTCTATGGTCATGTGCTTCTAAACTGCTATAGTAGAAGGTACTGTACACAAAATGGATCCTCTTTCACTGTTATTTGCAGAACAGTGAGCCACATTCTCAGAAGGCACCACAAAGTAAAACTGAGATGTGCCAGCTTGACCTTTACTAGAAAAATAAATGACATATAAGAGCTGAAGTGTGAAAAATCACAGAGAATCATTTCCATGACAGATAGAATGCTTCCACCACTGAAGGAATTTTTACTGCTCTATCAAAGCCAACAGATCTGATTTTGCACCACATTTGCTTGGTCCATGAAGAAGTCATCAAGTGACATCCATCCATGATAAAAGAAAGATATGATAAAGCAATTTGCCATTTTAGTACTGAAATAATTTCTACTGAAGAAAGAAGAAGTGTTCACCACAGTTTTTGCATCTGAATCATTTCTTGTTATATGTCCCATTTTGTCAGTATAATTGAATCCTGAGCCCATTTCTAAGAAATGAAAACCCTGCAGCACTGGGAATCCAAAATATACCCTATGCATTTGGTCTATATTGCTTGAAGAAGGTCCATTTTTTCTTCAGTTACATTAAATGTCTCAGAAAAGAAACAAAAGCAAGAGCCAAAATAGCCAGAAGTAAAACACCTCATTGTATGGGACTTAGTAATGACTAAATAGACAGAAAGAGGACCAGCAGGTATTAGAACTACAGGACCACCATCAAAGCCAAATTATACTTTATGAATATTTATGGTACCATTGCTGACCCGAAGATTGTTACTTAATGATAGGAGAGGAAGCTTTCCATGAAAAAAATGCAGAAATGTGCAATGGCCCACAAAGGCCATTGATGCACATGTAGGCATCCACTGTACCTATTGAGTATATGCAGCTTCTTAAAACAATGAAAAAATATATTGGAATTTGGCCATACTGAGCTTGGTGTGCCTGATGTGAGGCTCAAGCATGCTTAAGTTCAGAGTGTATATCTGCTTTCTTATGATCATTTGCTTGATGACAAATAATGCAATGGGAATAAAAGCCCATCATCTCTGCAGATTCAAATACTATCATAGACTTGACTTCTTTTTTAAAGAACAGGGCAAGTGCCTGTACCAGTACATATACAGACATGGATCCCTCAATGAACATTTGGCTGGTTAATTCCTAACCAACTCCACAGAGAGGCTGCACTTAACGGTACCTTAAATTCACTTTTTATCAGTAATGGCATTCACTTCTTGGATGAAGTAGAAAAGCATATCATCTTTTTGTCTGCACCATGCAACAAAGAAAAGATACACCTATGATTACTGCCTGGACTATAGAGGCATCAAGGCTTTTAGAAGATTTGTAGACAGGTTTCCTTGAGAATTTATTTCTCATTTAGGACATTTCTTAATCTATTTATCTAGTTGATGAGTTAATCTTCCTTCTGATAATGCTGAATCATCAAGTGCAGAAACGATTGCCTTTCCATATTGTGTTTTAATTTTAAAATTATAAAAAAATAAAATCACATTCCCACCTTCAGACCACTTTAGGTTTAAATATTTTATTAGTATAATCAATGTACAATAATTACCTCCAAATGTTTTAAAAGAAAACATGACTATTTCCTGAACTCAGAAATGAGATGACATGCAGCACACTCCTACTCTGCCTCACTTCCTGGCCTGTCACATAATAACACTTCCTGAATTCAGAAATGAGATGACATGCAGCACACTCCTACTCTGTCACACGTCCTGGCCTGTCACATAGTAACACTTCCTGAACTCAGAAATAAGATGATATGGAGCACACTCTTACTCTGCCTCACTTCCTGGCCTGTCACATAGTAACACTTCCTGAATTCAGAAATGAGATGACATGCAGCACACTCCTACTCTGTCACACGTCATGGCCTGTCACATAGTAACACTTCCTGAACTCAGAAATAAGATGATATGGAGCACACTCCTACTCTGCCTCACTTCCTGGCCTGTCACATAGTAAGAAGTCACTGCTAGCTCTATGGCCTCCTCTTGTGGTGGGTCATCAGTGGTAACAGTTGTTTAAATCTATCTGATATTCATGCTTCCCTTATAACATTTTCATCTGTAGAGAAATTGCAATAAGAGAGATGATGCTTCAATCTACAAGAAAGGTTTTCTCTGATAATTTTTAGATTAAAATAGTTATTAGCAGGATATCAGATAATCTTGTCTGGAAATCTTATTAACACACACTGCCCACAACAACAACAATGCATGTCCTGTTTTTTTTTTTTTTCAAACACTCCTCAGTAGTGGGAGATATAAATAACAAAGACCAAATAATACTCCTTGCTGGAGAACAGATAAGTGGACCACAGAGAAACATGAAAAGTCTACCCAGCCAGAAAGAGGTTATTTAGAGGAGGCCAGGTGGAAAATGAAAGAAGCGACTCTTAGAAACACTTCACAGTTAAATGATCATCAGTCTGGATTGTCAGGGGCACAGAGTGTTTGTGTTTGTCACTGTGTGTATATATATATATATATATATATATGCTTATCTATGTATGTATCTAAGATATATATATATATATATATATATATATATATATATATATATATATATATATATATATA